>NC_056725.1:391668463-391935963 GCF_019279795.1 Protopterus annectens | reverse complement strand
TTTTATGATGCTGTTTGTCAAACACCCACATGAAGTCCTGCTCACAATGAAGGATAAAGGCCAATGCCCACATGAAGTGCTTAGTTATAGGAGTGTGTTTCCATGCAATTGGCTATAGGAATGATACCACAGCTGTTCCACATGCACTTAGCAAGTGGGGACTGCAATTCGTGCACAGGCAATCAGCTGATCATGAGCATTACGTACAAAACTCAAGCTGCTGCCTATGCAAAACAGATGTACTTTTCCACATCCACCAGAGAGGGAGAGAAAGAGAGTGACAGTGACAATGTAAGAAAGGAAGTGAGTAAGAGAGTAAGAGTCAAGTGTGTTTGTGTATGATCCATGGGTGGAGAGTGGTATCTGGGTATTATAACGGTTGCCTATATTGTTTACTAATCCATACTGTCATGTAGTAATTTCACATTGCTGTACACATTTATGGTTGAGGATTGTCTACAACAACCTCAACAGTTTTTGAAAACTGTTGGCCTTGTAATGTGGACAATGGGTCATATAAGTCCTCAATATAATGATGTAGCAAAACCCGCACTGCAATGGATCCTGTCATTACACAATCACCCCAACACCCACACAGGATACTGATGACACACACGCAAACAAACACTTGCCAGTACTGAGTTTCAAACCCCTACCTAGCTATATATTGCTATTACAGTGTTATGCAATTATTGCACGCACCACAGAGCTCACATATTAGACAGCTGTCCAAAGCTATCTTTGAAGGTGAGTGACATCTGCAGCAGTGCTAAAGGAGTTGCAATGGAAGTTTAGTATATATGAATGCCCACAAAAGCAGGTGTCAACCAAGACACACACACACACACACACACTCTCTCTCAGGGAAACACACACATTATCACAGTTGGCAGGATCAGTATTAGAACTCCTACCTAACTAGTTTGCTACACTACAGTATTATGCAATTATCACAAGCACCACAGAGATTATATGGGTGAAACATCATCGAAGAGTTATTTCAAGGTTAATGACATCAGCAGGCATTTTAAAGTAGGGCAATAAAAGGCGTAGTAAGTGTGAATGGCTTCAAAATCAGTAATCTCCACACACACACACACACACACACACACACACACACACACACACACACACACACACATTTGTCAGTACTGAGATGCATAGGTTCATTGCTTCACAGGTGTGTAGTAGGTGATTGGGTCTAAAGGCTGTACAAGTCTAGGCAAATGGAATACCTTGGCATCAGGCCACATGACAATAGTCTCCAGTGTGGCTCAGGGGTGTAGTCCCTGGAGTGGTCCCCACAGATGGGTATTGTATTCACCATCCACTCATCTGTGTTACTATTGTGGGTGACCAGTGACGTGCACTGCTTCCCATGCATGTGATCTATATCCCATAACATGGACAGTGTCTGGATTGTGCACATTTCACACACGCATTTTCTTTGACATGTGGAATTATACTTGAGGTCTCTAGGGCATGGTGTGTGGACAGATTGTTATCTTCTGATGTAGCATTCCTAACCTCATTTGGTGAGATCTGGCTATGGAACTGAGGTTTTCCTTGCACCTACATTGATAGCATGATACAGGTTTTTAGTGGAGTTAGTGTTGTCTGTCCATACAGGATATGTGTATAAGGCATGGTCTTCCCAGTATTCCCTTTGTGTGTTATATCTGCAGACTCTACAGTTGTTGCAGGCATCCCATCAGGAACACAGCAAAAGGGCCACTGTAAGCATTTATTTGCCTACTGCAGGGATGAAACAGGGTGCCATGTCCTTTTACTTGCTGGATAACACACAGTCAGGAGATGTAACACATCACAGTACTTTCTGATGTCAATGGCACTGTTGTGGTCAACAGGCACATAGTCCACTGCAATCACACCGTGGTTACTATCTGTGAGGCGATATGCAGGGAACTACCAGTAAAGTGGTTGTTGCCTAGCAAAGTGTGTTTGTGTATGAGACATAGGTGAAGAGTGTTTTCTGAGTAAGTGAAGGGTTGCCTATATTGTTCACCAATCGATAATGTCACATGGGCTATGGATTGTCTACACCAGCTTCTCTGGTGTTTGACATCGGTTGTCCTTGTAAGGTGGACATTGTGACATATACTAGGTCCTCAACATAATAATTTAGCAAAACCCACCCCACAATGCATCCTGTTATTACACAGTCACAGCAACCTCCACACAGGATACTTATTACAGACACAGAAACACACACTTGCCAGTACTGAGATTTAACCCCCTACCTAGTGATGTATTGCTACTAGAGTGTGCCGCATATATCTTACTCACCACGAAGCTTATAGGATGGATGTTATCCCATGGTACTTCTAAGGTGAGGCACATCACCAGCCCTTGTATATATTGGCACTGGGTGATGTAGTGGGTTAGAGATCCCAAAAATAATTTTATCCTAAACACACATTTACATTTACTGGGGGTGAGGTTCAAACCTCTATTTAACAAGATTTATGGACCATTATGTTACACATTTACCACATGCACCACTGACCTGGTATAGTTTAGGGTTAGCAGCAGGTTTTCTAAGGTGGATGATATCTGCGGGACTGCTAAAGTCAGGCTCTGAAATGTGCACTGGGTGTAAATGGGGCCAAAATCTTTGAAGTACACACATACATATGTGCACACACAAACACTTGCCACAGATGAGATTTAAACCCATACCTGTGAAGTTACTCCTACTACATTGTTCTGCATTATGGCACACGCCATGGAGCTTGCATGGGACAAGCTCTCCACAGGTATTTTTGAAGGTGACTAACATCAGCAGCAGTGCTAAAGAAGGGGTAAAAGGAGAGTAGTAAGTGTGAATATCCATAATATGAGGAATTATCAAGGACACACACACACTCTCTCTCACTCACACACACATTTTCACATTTGCCATGTCTGGGATAAAAACTCCTACCTAACTTGTATGGTACACTACAGCATTTGGCAGTTATCACATGCACCATGGAGCGTATAGGGCTGGCCCTTCTCCAAAGGGGTATTTCAAGGTGACTGACATCAGCAGGCTTGCTAAAGTAGGGCAATGGGAGGTGTAGTGACTGTGAATGGCCTTAAAATCATTCATCACCACACACACACACACACACACACACACACACACACACACACACACACACACACACACACACACACACACACAGAGTTTCACAGTTTCCATGTCTGGGATTAGAACTCCTACCTAACTAGTATGCTACACTGTAACATTATGCAATTATCGCACAAGCCACAAAGCTTATAGAGCTGGCCCTTCTCCAAAGGGGTATTTCAAGGTGACTGACATCACCAGACTTGCTAAAGTAGGGCAATGGGAGGTGTAGTGACTGTGAATGGCCTCACAATCATTAATCTCCACACACACACACACACAGACACACACACAGAGTTTCACAGTCGCCATGCCTGGGATGAAAACTCCTACCTAACTAGTAGGTTACACTATAGCTTTACGCAGTTATCGCAAGCGCCATGGAGCTTATGGGTCTGACACTTGGCCAGAGGGTTATTTCAAGGTGACTGACATCGGCATGAGTGCTAACATGGGCAATGGGAAGTGCAATGTGTGTGATTGGACTATAAACCATTCCTCTGGAAACACACACACAGCACTCAGTCACACAAAACTTTACATTTTACAGGACTGGGTATACAAATTTTAGATGAATACTGATTTGTGCTATCATGTTACAGAGTTATCACAAGCACCACAGACACTATAGGGCTGAGGGCTACCAAAAGCAAATGTCTACAGTGATTGGCATCGGCACATCATGTGTTATTGACCAATTGGATGGGTGGTGGGTGAGAAAGGCCTCATGATGAAAATCTTTCTGTCACTGTCTGTCTATCTATTCCCCACATCTCTGTGTGTGTATGTTTGACCTATTATAGTGTGTTGGCCTTGGATATGTGTGAGTATTCCTATCCAATGTGTGTGCAAAACATAAATGGTGTGCAATGTGGTGTGTGTGCACAGACATCTGTGACTGACAGACATGTACAGTCCACTGTTGTTGTCAGACATGGGCTTCATTTCTCTAAGTGTAGGAGCATGCCCAAGTATGACCTTCTGTACTGAGTATGTGAATCCATTCCAGGTAGGTTGTACTCCAGTCCAGGATTTTGTGTTCTACACCTACAGCTAGCAACCTGTTTCTGCAGGATATGTGTAGATAGGTTGACAATATGGAGTCACAATGGGTGAAAGATAGTGGGATACTGTAGCTGTTGTGTCTGTGCTGCTTGTGTTACATGGTTGGTGTTAGCAGAGATATTCAGACATATGTACTGTTTTACACTGTGATGTATTATGTCATCAACTACTGACAGATATAGTTATTTGCTGACAGTTATTTCCTGGGGAATACAAGATGAATGAAGCTGTGTCCAGTATTGTGGTCTGCAGCATACATATTCTTGCACACTCATGCCATTCTGGAGGGGTAGCTGCAGACACTTGCTGATGGGTCAGTGTAAATGGTCCAGCACCTTGGTACTGTTGTGGCTGAGGATCCCCTGCTTGTACATCTATTGGCATAACAGAATGGCCATAGCTTGCTGTGGCCATACCTCTCAGCTGTACAGATTCACCCAGGTTACCCAGAGGCAGGGCTCATATATCTGGCCAGTTCCCCTTCACATTGTGGTTTACGAGCGGGTTTGTAGCCACCCATTACTGGGTTTGCAGGCAGGGGTAGTATGGGCACACATCAGAGTTTCAGACTTCACACACACTCCATGGCGCCAATGCTTCTACACCATCCCACTCTGTTATTCTATCCTCTTCCTAATATTATGTGAGCTATATCTGAGAAGTATCCCTATAGTTATCCGTTCATCCCAGTGGTATTTAGGGGTTGGTCCACAGTTCATGCAGTAGGACATGGTGGGCATGCTACTAGGATTTGTTGACATGACATTGCATTTGTGTTCTGTGGACTGTGTTATGTTGTTATTTGGAACACCATGAGATAACATACATTGGCAGTACGGGTTAGGCACAGGCTTTTGACAGAGGACTGTAGGGCATTTGGTACTGATGCAGGCCATCTGTACCAGGCCAGTGCATTCTGTCACTCCTACAGTCCCAGGCTACGAGCCACTGTATTCCCCTGGGGTGACAGGGTAAGTGTGCGAGGTGTTAATGGAAATAGCTCCTGTCCATTTTAATCCATTGTTCTGGATGCTGGTAGGGTGCTGCTTACAGCTAGGGACATACCTGCATGGGACACCTCTTCAGCATGCTACATTCTGTGGGTATTCCCATACAGAAGTGGGGTCATACTGTACTCATTCACAACACCAGGGATATGACCTGTGATAAACCTGTGGCTGATGGTGGGGTGAGCTGAGTGCATGTGTGATATGGAAACTTCTTGCATCTGGCTCACAGATATACCTGGGCTATTCCTCTTATGCTGACTTGTGCGGGGACATAGTCAGTCTCTCATTCATAACTGTGCCTTTTGTAGTCTGCCAGTGATTGTCCAGATTACATCAGTATTCCATACTACACAGACAACTAATCTGTTGCTAACCTGTATGTACAATTCCAAAGGTGTGTGCAGTTAAATTTTATGTACTCTCTCTAGGGTACTTCCACCTGTGTACTGCATGTATGTCTGGGCCCACATTCATGGCATGTCCATCTTTCAGATGGTGACAGATATTGACATCTGGACAGTGAGTATGGATGACTGCTGACATGGGCATTGCTGAGATGCATTGTTTTTGGCACTGCAGTTGTCAGAATATGGCCCTGTCATCAACAGTACTGGCCATAGACCACCAAGACACAACCCTCCATGCCTACATGCTGACCACTTCCACACAATATACAACACACAACAACCTAACACACAGACCCCTGCATATTGTACATGTGCAACAATCTATCCTGTAAATTGGGCCAGGTCAAGTAATCTGTACTCTACTGTTATTAAACCCACACGTACATGTTACTGCATTTCTACATAGGATTGTGGGGGTGGGGGGCACACCTGACAACTGTAAACATTTACTATGACTGTACTGATATGTCAGGTACTCTGTTGGCTTCCATTTTGTTTTGTTTTCTGACCTATCATGCAGACTAGAGGCATATCGGTAGAATACAGATCTTAGGTTTTATTAACCTATATTTCAGTATCAGACTTCTTACCCTTCAGAACTAACATACAACAGCCAGACCTGTTGTAGTCTGTCTGTGTAGGTCTGGAGGGGGACTGTTCTGCATTGCCATCAATTGGAGGCCTTAGCACAGCCTTTCTTTATGGTCATCTGCACCTGTCCTGCTGGCTGAGGCTGTTGTTGGGTATGTGAGCCTCACTGACATACATGTGTGTGTCCTATGAACACACATTTGGGCCACCACATGTACTGCAGTGGTATTTGTCACCTTGTCTAGTACTGCCTACTTTGTTGACACCAGTATTTGTTATGGATTTCATGCTGCCCATATAGGTGTGCGCTATCTGCTGCCTTCCCATTTAGCCACCTGATTCCCTTGCATGCTCACATCCCTACCATAGACACAACTAGCAGAACATACTACTTCATTCAGCAATTGATAGGAAGAGTGACTTACCTTGTGGCTGTGCCATTATTGAGGATGGTGCTGGAGGGCTGACTATGTTGGATGCACATAGTACACTGCCTATACATGGTAAAGCACAGGAAGTGTCATGTTTGGCATCCCATTTACTGTATGTGCGAGTCAGAGAGAGGTGTCATTCCCTGGGTCCCTACTATGTCAATGTATGTGCTATGCGTTGCCCCTTTGCCAAAGCCTGGGTATACTGGGCATGCCTCCTTCTGCCTACATGGGCAGACTCATGTTGTTGTTCCTCCGAGTCACTCTGTGCCCGTACTGGCCTTGGCAATGGTGGGGGGCTGTGTGGCCCTGCCCCGTGCTGTTCCTGCTGCAGCTGTTTCTGCAGGATCATATTGTGTAGCATGGCACATACAATGAAAATTTCTGTACATGTAGCTGGAGAGTACTGCAAGGTTCATAGGTTCATAGGTAGGTACTAGGCTATTAGCCCTAGGGCCTATATAAGCCTAGCCAAAAAGGTATCCTGGCTTTCGCCACCCAAGAAAATTATTTTCCTGTGCTCCTGTTGAGCAGAGCCACAGAAGTGATCCCTGGGGGGAATTTCCTATTTCCCATCCAATCATCAAGATTTTTCTTGAAGAGTGCTAATGAGGAGCTCTGTTTGACATAGATAGGTAGTCTGTTCCAGAGTATGGAAAGTCTGGGACAGGAATCTATCCCTCGAGCATGTTCTGTTTATTGTGGTGACAAAGTTTAGGTCCCTAGAGCATATAGTTTGGAGGGATTGGGATTTCTTTAAGTGGAGCATGTCCAACAGCTCTGGGTTTGACATAGCTTTGTATGTTAGGCAGAGATCGCTTCTCAGTAGGTGATATGCGATGGAGTAAAGCTGGAATTTTTTCAGACGTCTGCGTAGGGCATCTGTTTGAGGCCAGTAATCCTCTTTGTGAGGTATTTCTGTGGCCTTTCCAGTTGTTGTAGATGTCTTGTGAGGTACATACCAAAAGGGGTGTTGTACTCTATAATGAGTCTAATGAGTGATGAGTAGAGGGGAACAATGACCTCTTTTTTCTGGATGAGAAACCTTTTGTGATGAAGTGAGCCATGTAGAAGAATTTCCTGACCACTGTGGTGATGCAATTATCAAAGGAGAGACTACTGTCCACCTGTGTCCCAAGGTCTCTTATCAAACTTTCGGCATTACATAGACTACCATTTATGTGGTAGTTCATGGGTATAGAGATTTTACCAAAAGGGGATGACAATACACTTTTTGGCATTGAGCTTCAGGCCTTGGCTTTGACACCAGGCAACTGTCTCAGTGAGGCCCTTTTGTAGTATGTCCACATCATTAGGAGTTTTGATTATGGCTCCTAGTTTGCAGTCATCTGTAAACTTTGTTAGCCAAAGACCTTATGTGTTAGCCTGTACTTCAGAGAAGTAAATACCAAACAGGAGAGGACCCAGGACTAAACCCTGTGGTACTCCACTTGTCACTGGTCTGAAGCTGGATTTGGAGTCTGCTAATTTCACAGTGTGGGTTCTGTCCATGAGCCAGTTGGCAACCCATCTTGTGACATAGGAATTTATACCTAGTTTAGTGAGCTTATCTATAATTCCAGAGTGGGGGATGGTGTCAAAATCCTTGGCGAAATCTAGATAAGCTATGTGAACCACCTTACCCTCATCTATGGCTTTGGTGACTGCTTCAAAGAAGTCAATCAGATTTAGGAGACATGATCAGCTTTTTACAAACCCAAACTGGGCAGGGTCTAGAGTTTGGAGATTACCAATGTCTATGTTTATGAGTTCCATGATGATACGTTCCATGGCCTTGCAGACCAGGCTCGTCAGACAAATGGGGTGGTAGTTCCCGGGGTCCATCGTGGCTCCCCCTTTGTGGAGTGGGATAACCATCATGGTGCACCATTCAGTGGGCACAAAGCCTGAGGTGAGGCTATGATTGAACATGGTACTTAGGTAGGGTGCCAGTTCATTCTGTAGTTTGTGTAGAATGCAGCCTGGGATATTGTCAGGTCCCATGGATGCTGTGTTCTTGGCTTTGGAGAGTGTGTTCTTTACCTGTGCAGCCATGATTACAGCAACTATGCATTCTTCTGGTATAGAGATGGGCCCTCTAGGGGGGTGAGAGGGTGGTAAAGTTAGCACTGAACCTGTCTGCCTGGATGTTGGCAATATCAGTTGGTTCTGTATATTTAGTGCCATTGTACTGTAACTCAGAGCAGATCTGAGTGTTGCCATTGAGATTCTTGAAATAGCGATAGAATGCTTTGTGGTTGTCTTTAGAGTCAGTGGCAATTTTGTTTTCATAACTAGCTTTGGAGGATTTTATGAGGGATCTCAGCTTCTTACTGAGGTTGACCAGGGAGTTCCTCCAGTCATGGGATTTTACTCTTTTTTGCAACGGTTTCTTTATTCTGTTGTATAGTTTGTTTATGGCAGAGGACCACCAGATTGGATTCCATTTTTTGGAGGATAGCATCTTGGTTCTATTAGGGATAGCATGATCCATGCACTCATGTAAGTGCTTATAAAGTGCATTTGTGTAGGATTCAGCAGTCATACCTCTGTTGTCCATCTGCATGGGTGTTATGAAGTTTGCCACTTCTGTCTTAAGAAGTGTAAAGATGGCTTTGGAGAAGATTTTTTACGGTGGTTTCCCTAATTGGGGGTGGGGGCGGGGTGAGGATGTCTAGGGTGATTAGCTTGTGGTCGGATCTGACCAATGAGGAATTGACCTCTGGTGTGGAACACCGGTTGCCCATGTTGGTAATGACCAGGTCTAGGATATTGCTGCCCCTGGTGTGGGTGTGAATAAGTTGATCCAAGGCATTGAAATTCATGAATTCCAGAAAACATTGAGCAAAAGAGTTGGTACATGAGTAGTTTTCCCAGTTAATGGTGGGATAGTTGAAATTGCCGATTATTAGGGTGTTGGGTTGTACCCTAATACTTTCCAGTGTATCAAGAAATGAGGAGTGGGAATCCTGGGGCATGGTGGGCGGTCAGTAGCAAGCTGCAATTTGGATTGCAGTCCTGCCCAGAGTTAGTTGCACTCGGATAATCTTGGATGCATTATGCTGTGCAACTAACCTGGAGGTGTGGATATCCCTAATAAATATGGACACGCCTCCACCTTTAGTGCATCTTTCCGGGTTAATTGGCCGAAAGATGTGGTATGAATTATAACCTGGTAATGCAGGGGTGCTCTCTGGAGCTTTGAACCAGGTCTCTGTCACTGCACAGATGTCAATGTTCTCCATTTTAAGGAGTGCCTCGAGTGAGTGCATTTTGAGGTTTAGACTTCTAGCATTGAGTAGCATTACCCTCCGATTTTGCTTGCTTGTACCTGTTATGGTGGGGAATTTGTCATTTGAACCTTGCCTAAAAAAGGCACTATAGGGATGGCAAGAGCCTTAGCCAGTATCCGGAATCCCAAGGGTGACAGGTGCAGGCCATCACTGGCAAAGCATCGTGGTCTATTGATCATGTCGCCCCAGGCAGACAAATACTGGATCCCGTTAGAATGACACCAGAAGCTTAGCCAATTGTTGAAGTCAGTCATTTTTGTCCTTGTACTGTGGTATCATTCTGGGTGATTGCAGGATGTTACTCAGGGCTAGGGTCATACCTGCCTGGGCTACAAGATCAGAGAGCTTCTTCATGTCTCTTTTCATGTAGTCTAGGGAGGTACATCTCAGGTCATTCACACCAACATGGACAATGACAGTGTCATATTTGTACTTGTTGTGGAGTGACCTGAGTGTGTGTGTTATGTGGCAGATCCTGGCACCTGACAGGCAACTGACAGTAACTTTCTCCTTGTTTAGCCTGGTGAGTGGAACATCAGTGTGCCTGACTATAGAGTCACCTATGACTAGAGTGTTGGGTACATCATTATGCCTTATGGGCTGTGGTTGAGTGGCACACTGAGTTTGTGGGCTATGTGTCATTTGGGTTGTGTTGGGGGTGGAGTTTGCTTGTGTTTCTGCTTTGGAGATCCCTGATGCTTGGGCAGTTTTTTATTGAGAGCCTCCACGAATGTAGGTGTGTGTTTTGTGTTTCTATGTGTGTGTTCTGGTGGTGTAGGTTTTGAGGGACTATGTGATGAGTGTGGTGTGGTACAAGTGTTTACCTTCTCATCTTGACTGTCTAGTCCAGTCTTGGGTGAAGAGAGCTTTGCTTCCAGTTTGGCTATATAAGTGTATCTCTCATAGGTTGTAGGGGGTGGTAGGAGGAGAGAGTTGTCTGTGTACATGAGGCAATTGCTGCATTGCCCCAAGATACCCAGATTCATCAGGTAGACAGGAGAAATCACCAGGAGCTGACCCTTAGACATGCCTGGATAGGTGCTTATTTATTAAGTACTAAAAACTGCTTTCCTCTAGACAAGTAAGGAAAGTTGAGTGCTGTAGTAATTTGCAGCTTATTTAGGTTCATAGGTTCATAGGTAGGTTCATAGGTAGGTACTAGGCTATCTGCCCGAGGGCATTTATAAGCCTAGCCAGAGTGTGTCAGCTTTCACCACCCCATTGATTAATTAACTGATCCTCTGTCAAAAAGAGCCAATGAAGTGATCCCAGGGTGTATTTTCTGTTACCCATCCACTTGTCACGGTTTCTCTCTTGAAGAGTGTTAGTGAGGGGCTCTGCCTAATAGGTTCATAGGTTGATACTAGGCTATCTTCCCTAGGGCATTTATAAGCCTAGCCAGAGTGTGTTTGGCTTTCGCCACCCTTTTAGATTAATTGACTGTGCCTCTGTATAGTAGGTCACAGAAGATAGCCCTTTTAAGGTTAGTTTACTCTGCCTCTATCTAGTAGGGACACAGAAGATATCCCAGGAGTAAACCTATGATCTCCCATCCACTCGTCAAGATATCTCTTGAAGAGGGTCATTGAGGGGCTCTGCCTAACATGGATTGGGATTTTGTTCCAGAGTGAGGGGAGCCTCTGGGATATGAATCTGTCCCTCCAGCATGTCCTATTTATTTCTGTGCTGAGGTTTAAGTCCCTGGAGCGTGTAGTTCTAAGGGATTTGGATTTCCTGAGGTGGAGCATGTCCATTAATTCTGGTTTGGACATGGCTTTATATGTCAGGCACAGATCGCATCTGAGTAGGCAGTAAGCAACTGAGTAGAGCTGGAGTTTCTTTAGCCTAACTGCGTAGGGCATCTGTTTGAGTCCCTTGATCCTCTTGGTGAGATACTTTTGGGGTCTTTCCAGTTGCTGCAGATTTTGGGTAAGGTACATCCCAAATGGGGCATTGTATTCTATTATGGGCCTGATGAGTGATGAGTAGAGGGGCACAATGACCAATCTTGATCTAGATGTGAACCCTTTCGTGATAAGGTGGGCTATATAGAAGGTCTTTCTAACCACTTTGGCAATGTGACTGCCAAAGGAGAGATTGCTATCTACTTGGGTCCCCATATGCCTAATTACTTCTTCTGTACTTAATGGATTACCACTTATCTGGTAATTTGTGGGCACTTTTTTTTTCCTAAAGGAGATGACTATGCACTTTTTGGCATTTAGCTTTAGGCCATGGCACTGGCACCAGTTATCCGTCTATGTGAGACCCTTTTGGAGGATGCTTGTGTCAGTCAGTGAGTCGATTATGGCACCCAGTTTGCAGTCATCTGCGAACTTGGTCAGCCATAGTCCTCCCATGTTAGCATGTACTTCAGAGAAATATATACTGAACAAGAGAGGTCCCAGGACTGATCCTTGTGGGATGCCACGTGTAACTGGTTTAGCGTCTGACATGGCACCTGCAATTCTGACCATGTGGGTTTGATCCCTGAGCCAGTTTGCAACCCATCTTGTGACATAGGGGTTGATATTTAAGCTGGTGAGCTTATTTATGATGCCCGAGTGGGGTATTGTGTCAAAGGCTTTTGCGAGGTCCAGGTAGGCTGTGTGGACTACCTTCCCTTCATCTATGGCCTTGGTGACTGTTTCAAAGAAGTCGACCAGGTTCAAGAGGCAAGATCTGCCCTTAAAGCTGAATTGGGTAGGATCCAGTGTTTGGAGGTTCCCAATGTCTTTGTTTAGGTGTTCCATGATGATATGCTCCATAGCTTTGCAGACCAGGCTAGTCAGGCTTATAGGGCGATAGTTTCCGGGGTCCATTGTGGCACTACCTTTGTAGAGTGGTACCACTGTTGCTGTATGCCATTCTTTGGGTACATATCCTGTAGTAAGGCTGAGACTGAACAGTAACTTTATGTGAGGGTTCAGTTCTTCTTGGAGCTCGTGTAAAACGTAGCCCGGGACACTGTCTGGTCCCATTGATGCTGTGTTTTTTGCTTTGGAGAGGGCATCTCTCACCTGTGCATCTGTGATGTCAGGGAGGCTACACTCTGTTGGGACAGACATTTGCTCTTTTGGGGGGGGGGGAGAAGTTTGTACTGAACCTCTCTGCCAGGATGTTGGCAATGTCTGTGGGTTCAGTGTATTTTGTGTCATTTTGCACTAACTCAGAGCATATCTGGGAGTTGCCACCCAGGTTCCTGACATAACTAAAGAAGGCCTTGTGATTATCTTTAGCATCTTGTGCTATTTTTCTTTCGAAGCTGGCCTTAGATAATTTTATGAGGGATCGTAGTTTCTTGCTAGTACTGATCAGAGATGCCTTCCCTTTTTGGGATTTTGCTCTATCATGCAGTAGCTTCCTCCTTCTGTCGCATAGCTTATTTATGGCTGGGATCCACCAGACAGGTCTCCTGCCTTTGGAGGAGTGAGTCTTGGTTTTATTTGGGATAGCACGATCCATGCATTTCTGTAGGTGTCCATAGTTTGTAAAGGATTCTGTGGTTTGGGCCGTATTTTCCACTGGCCCGGGGGCTTTGAAGGATTCCTTCTCAGTTTTGAGAAGTGTGAAGTTTGTTTTTGAGAAGTTCTTCACCGTGGTTTCCTTGGCTGGGGGTGGGGATGGGATATGGATGTCCAGTGAGATTAATTTATGGTCAGATCTTACAAATGAGGGGTATACCTCTGGTATGGATAGAGTCCCCATGTTGGTGATGATCAGGTCCAATATGTTTTCCCCTCTTGTGGGAGTGGTGACCAGTTGTTCCATAGCATTTGAATTTATAAATTCTAGGAACCGTTGGGGGAGGGTGTTGGGGCTTGAGTAGTGCTCAAAGTTTGGGTAGTTGAAGTCACCCAATATGATGGTGTTTGGAGAGACCTTCATATTCTCCAGTGTTCTCAGGAAAGCTGTGTGGTGTTCCTGAGTTTGGGAGGGTGGTCTGTAGCAGGCTACAAACTGAAAGGCAGTTTTGCACACTGTTAGTTGCACATGGATAGTCTCCGATGCTTTGTGCAGTGCCAATAACCTGGAGGTGTGGGTATCTTTGATGAATATGGATACTCCCCCTCCTTTTGTGGTTCAGTCCGAGTTTTGGGGACGAAACGCATGGCATGAGTTATAACCTGGTAGTGCTGGGGTGCTCTCAGGAGCCTTGAACCAAGTTTCTGTTACTGCACAGACATTGATTTTCTCCATACTGAGGAGAGCCTCGAGTGCATGCATCTTGAGGTTTAGACTTCTGGCATTGAGAAGCATTACCTTTAGTTCTTTTATCCTTGGGTTGTCTATGGAGGTGGGTTTGTCCTTTGTGCCTTGCCTAAAAAAGACACTGTCGGGGTGGCAAGAGCCTTGGCCAGTATACGAAAGTCTAAGGGTGACAGGTGCAAGCCATCCCTAGTGAAGCAACGTGGCTTGTCGAGCATGTCATCCCAGGCTGACAGACACTGGATCCCCTCTGAATGGCACCAATACTTTAGCCAATTGTTGAAACTGATCATTTTGTCTTTATACTGTGGCATCATTCTTGGTGAGGGTAAGATGCTACTCAAGGTCAGGGTCATACTAGCCTGGGCTACATGGTCAGAGAGCTCCTCTATGTCTCTTTTCATGTAGTCCAGGGAGGTACGTCTCAGGTCATTCACACCAGCATGGACAATGACGGAGTCATACTTGTACTTGCTTTGGAGTGACCTGAGTGCTTGTCCAGGCACCAGAACCCTGACTTGAGCATACCAAACCCATGTTCTATTATGATTCTGGTTTGTGCATGTGCCTCATTATGGAGTTCTTGTTTGGATGTGTGCAGATTTCTGATGGGTGTCATCAACCACGGTTCCAGTGCGTAACCAGCATCCCCTACTAGGTGGCTATGTGGGATATCCCCACTGGCAAATCTCTGGTACAGCTGTGTCATATGCCAGATGTGGGAGTCGTGACAGCTTTGAGGGCTGCCAGCACACACATTCAGGATAATGCCCTGGGCATCGCACACAACCTGGCAGTTGATGGAGGAGAAGTCCTTGTGATTTAAGTCGACCTTACCCTGCTCACTGGGTGGTGCTTTGATGTGTATGTGCATACAGTCTATAGCACCCACTACCTCAGGGCATTCTGCTATTTGATGGAAGAGATGCATATTGCTGGTCAACACCTCACGGGTGTTGGGGAAATATATGTGCTCATCGGCATGTGCTGACATGGCATCCAGGAACTGTGGAGTACCCTGGATGCTGATGCCTGTGAGATCCCCATGATATCCCCAGTTGGCCTTTGGAAGGTACATGTGGCTAGTATTCTTAAGCCTACACATACCTTGGGATCCACTGGGATAGGTTCCCCTCTGTTTCTTCTGTGTGTGAGGTGTGGCTGGTACAGCTCAACAATTTGCTGTAGGATGTCCCTGTCCACCCTGTAGCGGTCCACTATCTCCAGCTCATGCAGCCCTTGGTAGGTTACCCTGGGTCTGTACACTCTTCTCCTTCTCCTCACTGTGGGTTGGTCATCAACATTCTCATCCTCACCATGCTCAGCCTCTTCCACATATTGATGTATGAGAGTGACAGCAGCCCCTATCATTTTGTTAGTTTTGTCAGGTAAAATTTCCCTATCTGTGCACACCAGTGGTGTAGAGTTTGTGGGAAAAAACAGAGTGAAAGGTGTTTGCATAGTTTATAGTAGTGTGCTGGGCTGGGCTGCTGCCTGTGTAATTGGCTGATTCTGATACATTTCACCTGCCAACTATGCTAGTTTTCCTTGATTGCCTTCCTACTGCTGTTTTCTCCATTGCCTTCCCATTTAAGACCGAGGCATGCCACGCATATCCAGTGTTCAGATGTGAACAGAGTTGCTATTTCCTGTTTTTTTTTTTTTGTGTGTGTGTGTGTGTGTGTGTGTGTGTGTGTGTGTGTGTGTGTAAAACCCAGTGCACAGTGCACACACCAGTTTAGGCAATGTAGACACTGCTAGGCTGCCTCAGGCACACACCCTTCTTTAGCTGTGCTTAGCTAAGGGCAAACACGGGCCACAGAGCTCCAATAAGCTTATAGCATGCATGACACTCCCCTTTATGAGGTCATCTACCTCTTATGCTTATACCATGGTGTTACTGCACCTACGCAGTTGGGTGCAAGCTAACACTGAGGGGAAATCTGTGATTCAGTATCAATCCGCTCATTTGCATAAAACTGACTGCTAATGCATGGTTGCAAAACTGACACTCAACCTTCCCCCTTAGCAACCACTATTCCATGATATTGTTGTCTTATACATGCCATTGACTATTATGGCAGAATGCTGATTTGGTATAAAAGCTTATTTCCAACTTTTTTCATTATTTTCGGGCCGATCCCATTTGCGCACCGCTGCCCTATGCTTAAAAGGCCGAAATCTGCCAAAAGGTTATTTTTTTATAATTTTGCAACTATTTCTCATGCCAATGGCCATATATTTGGCCATTGGCATGCCTACTGCATTGAATACATGCTTTCTTTTGGAGCTGGTTAGTAACCAAATACATTTCTGCAGGTTACACTATTCCTGCACATACGCCTGCCTGCTTCCTGGATCGCTAATTCACCTCATTTGCATGGTTTTCACCAGAAAATGGGGTAATTAGCATACAGGAGCTGTATCCGTGCAGGAATAGTGTAGGAGCACTCGTGCAAGTCCCAGAAGCTTGTTCTTGGATCGTTTGTCTGCCATATTGCGTGCAGCAGCTCTTGCACTATTCCTGCACGCCGTGCAGAGCTTGCTGAATCCCGGGGGTAGTGTTTATAATATGCTAAATTCTGTTTTGTCTTTTTGTATAATTATTAAAATTAAACAAATATCTAATTATTCTAACTGGATAGTATTCATATAGATCAAAAATTATTAATTGCAACAATTAAACTGGAGACCAGTAAGAATGTCTGTCTGTTACTTTTATAGTTCTTGGATGAGGATACTTCACTGTAACATGAAACTGAAAGCTGTGAAAGTTCTTGCAGATATCTCAAAAGGGACACAAAAAGCACATTGACAGTAATTGTCATTGATGAAAATAACACTGCCCACCTACCCTGTTGAGAGAAAAATGAATACATAAAACATGCATCAAAATCAACAAAAAGTCAGAGATAAATATTGAATTCAATGACTTCAAATATTCAAATCAACAATTATATAATCTTATTCTTCTTCTTTTGGCTTTTCCCGATTAGGGGTCGCCACAGTGGATCACCTTGTCTGCTCATGATTGGCAATGGAGCTTTACGGTGTCGAGTTGCCAGCCCGGCGCCCAAACTTCCACAGAAGGCACGCACACACACTCATGCCTAGTCTTTAAACTGTAGTATAACAGTATTATCCATAATGTTGATACTGCAAAGAAAATGCAGAAAGTTCTACTCACATCTGGAAAAATGTATTAAATTGTCCCAACTAGATACAGGCAAATGGGAAGGATTAAAAGTAAACCAGCATGGTGACCCTCATGCATTAACAAACTATTTAATAAAAGGAAGAAACCCCTAAATACAATATAGCAGAACAAAAGGCCCCCAAATTAAGGAGAAGATCAAAGAACTAGATAGGAAACTAGAAAAGAACATAAAAAGAATGAAGGCATCTCATGAAAACAGACTATCTACATAATCTGAAGATAACAACAAATCTTTCATTAGTTATGTCAGAAAAATAAAAAATAACACCAGCCATTGCTGTGAGCTTATTCATAATTCTACTAACTACTCCATTATGGTGGATATTGCCATTATAGTGGCAAATAAATTTAATTCCAACTTATCCCAGAGATATCTATTCCAAACCCACTTATCCCTGATGGAATCAAGCCATCAACCATTATGAAAGGGTATGTCATGAGGGCACTTTCCAAAATGAAGAATGCTCCATCCAAATGATCTGACAACATACCTCGCTGACTGATTCACAACACTAAGCAAGCACTGATAGATCCATTCATTGATTTCTTCAGCTTGAGTCTAGCAACTAGCTTTGTACCACAGGAATGGTGCACAGCTGTTGTGATACCACTCCACAGCGTGGTCCAACCAAAATCCACAGGAATTACAGACTCATTTGCCTAACAAGTTGGATATGCAAGGCTGTGGAATGTATCATACCTGACCTAATTAACTATGACATCAAAAATAGTATCAGACATGGCCTCCCACAGTTAGGCTTTAACAAGGGTAGATCCTGTCTAATGAATCTTGTGAACTGCTTTTATAGGGCTACTGATACTGTAGACTGTGGACAAGTTGTCCACACAGTTCAGCATGACCTCACCAAAGCAATGGATACTGAATCACATGCAAATATAATAAGCAAGTTGAAGAAACCCAAAATTGATCCATATATGGTCAGCTGCATAGCCAAGTGGCTTAGTTACAGATCTCCACTTATCAAATGAGGATCTTTGGTTAACAAAGTTCATGGATGATTGTAAGCTAGGAGTCATTGTCAAGTCCCCCTCTAACATACATGCACTCCAGCTGGAGGTTACACTTGTGAATAGCTAGTGTATTAAAAATAGCCTCAGGTTCAATGGTAAAATTGCAGCATTGGCTCTAGCTTATAGTACAGATAACTCACCATTTGAAAATGAAAAGGTTGTGAGAATCCTTGGCACTTGGGTGGACAGCTCCCTTACATCTGACCATTACATTGCAACTGTGGTTTGGAAATCTTTTTACCTTGCATAACTAATACTGAAAAGTATTTCTTCTAGATCAAAATAAGTCCCCACCTCCTTGTACTCCGCATTGATTAGCCTCATCACTGAGAACAACTCCACCTTTGGGATGTACCTTATTAAGCATATTAAGTAATTAGAAAGACCTCAGAAGTCTATAAATAAAAAGATCACTGGTCTCAAAGATCTAAATTACAGAGAAAGACTAGAAGCTTTATCCCTGTATAGAGTTTCATATAAACTCCTTAGGGGTGACCTGTATCTTGCTTACAGGTCTATGAGGCAAGCTGTAGCCCAAGAACTCTTATTCATCAATAAATCAAGAAGCCCTGCTAACTCTAGAACCAGGGATCTACATCTATGTCAACAAATAAATAATCCAAAGAGGAAGGATAGATTTGTCATGCAGTGCCTACCCCTTTTCTCAAAATAACTTCCTGGTCAAGTTAAGCAGTATGGCACACTCTTTACCTTTAAAAAGAAGTTGAACAACTGGAGTGGCCTATAAATCCACCACTGGTGTGACTGTCCTGGCCCTTGTTGAACAGAAATGTAAGGCCTAAGGATGGCTAATGGCAAGGCAGATATGGTCTTGTAACTCCTATGATCCTATGCAACTACTACACATGCTGTATGGGTACCTTATTATACCTCCCTCCATATAGCTATAAAGAGCAACAATAAAAAACAGCCCCAAAATCTGTTATGGGGCCTAATGTTCTCATTAATCCATATCAAAAGTGGGGGAATGCGTAAGCTTATGGCAAAGCACACAGTCAAAAGGGAACGGATATAATGCCTGTGTGTATAGTATCTGGTTTATTTTCTTAGTAAACTGTTTGGGTGTACAGAGAAAAAGGTGCTACAAAGTCAGAATTAAACTAAATGAGTTAGGACAGTCTTTTTAAATGTGTAACATACCAGAAAAACAATTGTAAATATTTACTGTCACTAAGGAAAATGTCATAAATGTAGAAACAATAGACAAGGCTAAATCTCCAAATCATGAAACCACTAAGTCATGAAAGTGATTTTCCTGAACTCTGAAAATGTATACACACACACACACACACACACACACACACACACACACACACACACACACACACACACACACACACACAAATCCTTGTTTGATTGGACTTCTCCCACGTACCCCTTAACCTTACTATAATCTTGGTGTAGGTAATATTTTGTTATAAGAAGTTTCTGGATGGACTTTGTGATACAGCAGTGCACTCCATGAAAGGCTCACTGTTGGGTACAATGCTCAGATGTAAATGCAGTCTAACACAGGTCCATTTGGTTGGGAGAGTATTTCCTCTATTACAAGACGGTAGGAAGAGCATTATAAAAAAATAACTAGATGCAAAACTAGTGCATTAACTGGAAGCTAGAAATTACCAGTAGGAGCCTTTCACAACAGTATTACAAACATTATTATTATCATTATTATTATTATTATTACTATTATTATTATTATGTTATTATTAATAATTTCCTAACTGTGTCCGGTCATAAGGCATACATATATATTTGCTGGGGCAAGATAGGAGCACTGCCTGGTTAAGGAATTTGCTCAAATCAGTAGTATACAAGTAAAGACTGAGGGAAATTGTGATGCCTGTATTAGCTGCATTATTGGGGTCTATACCACATCAGTGAATGCTAAAAATAGTGAACCCTGATATACTGAATATCAAAGTCCGAAAACTGAAAGTGAAGGAATGGATCAGCGAATTTTTTCCTTGGGAAAAAATTTGCTGAGTCGTTCTCCGGGCTTTGCTGTTTTCTCCACTGTGGTACGATCTCGGAGTTGGCATATTTAAGTTGGGGGTGGGGGTGGCCCCCCAATTAATTTTGACTGTATACTCTTTTTTTTTTTTTTTTTTTTTTTTTTTTTTGGATCAGCGAATTTTTTCCTTGGGAAAAAATTTGCTGATCCATTCCTTTGCATTTTTCAGCTTTCGGACTTTGAAGTTCGATATATCAGCATTCACTGTTTTTAGTGTTTGCTGATATGATATAGACCCGCATTATTCTAATAAATAGTTAATCTCTTCTTTTTGTAACATAATGGAAGACCAGGGACATCTGTATTAGAGTTGTAGCAGTTTCATATTCCAAAAGATATTGCTTCTTGAAAGTCAATTTGGCCTGCTGTTCAGAATAAAAATATACAATGTTTGACTATTTCAGTATTTATATAAATAGTCATGTAATGCATGTAAT
The DNA here is from genome assembly GCF_019279795.1 of Protopterus annectens. Classification (NCBI taxonomy): domain Eukaryota; kingdom Metazoa; phylum Chordata; order Ceratodontiformes; family Protopteridae; genus Protopterus; species Protopterus annectens. The sequence continues at coordinate 391,915,103 of NC_056725.1, read as the reverse complement.
ATTGAGTAGCAGTAATTTAGTGTATGTAGGAAAAACATCAAACTATGAAGACATGAGGTTACTGAAGCACAACAAAGCATTTTCTGACAGCATGCCAGCAGCTGTATTGGCATTCACTTTAAAATGAGGCATAATGGGGATAGTAGTTCTTTTAGAGTTATTATGCAGCTGCACGGGGGGTAACAATGATTTCTCACCATCAAAAAGAAGGCTTTTCAATAGATTCCACAGATGAACGTAATGGGTGCCAGAAGGTCTGGCTGAAATGATAATCTGTCTGCACAACAGTGTTGTTTTATTCAAGATCATCACTTTGAATGAGCGCTGCTTCCTCTGAATGAAACACACTATTGTTGGATATAGCTGCACATCTGGGTAGCCATTGATTTAGTTGGGAAATTCTGCTCCATTTTTGAGAAGCAAATTCAAAGTAATTGATATTGATGAGGATAATGTTCCATTTTGAATGCCAGAGTATTTAGCATTATTTGTCATATAATGGCTAACAGTTAGAATTAGAGTTTTAGTGCTGTGTAGTAGAAAGAAACTAGAAACAAAAGGGCTTTAAATTTTCAAAATAGGAAACGTGTATGTGTGCAGTTTATAAATAAAATACCTTAAATTGCTTAGAATTTATTATAAAACAGAATAATGATGTATCAATCTAAATGTGCTTAGCTTTGTAGTTATGTGTTCTTTTATCATGAATTACAGAATGTCATTCAGCACACACAGAAGGATATGTTGGAGCTTTTCTTATTTCCTGTAAGATGTTTCTTGGATCTGTTTTCTCCTTTTCTGATATAAGTTACAGTACTGTCTGACTTAATGCAATTTTTAAAAAATAACAGGTTCAACTAAGAAAAGATGATATATGTAAAGATGTTTTCAGTGCAAATGATAGTCATGTCACTTATATCATATCTGCTATTATTTGAACTGAAGGGGATTATGGATTTTGTAAATCTAAAAGATATGCAGATGTCATCCTACAGTAAAACAGAAGTTAATGTAAGTGAGCTAAGAAATTTGTTGATACCTGCTTCAGAAAATTCTTGTTTCTTTGAAAAATTACAACCTACTAGCTGACTCCATTGGCATAGAGAGATAAGACCCCAATTACATCCCAGGTGACCCATTTTCAGCTAGCAGCTTGGACATCTGCTGGGGCTGACATAAAGAAGATGGGCATACCTATCCTGAGGGGATGGGCAGTTCAGACCATGTGATGTCACAATGCCCGCAGTGGAAGGGGGCTAGACACAGATGTAACCTAGGGTGCGTGTTTAGCTTATCAAGGTATGGAAACAGTAGCCTTACTCAGGGGTACATGGAAGTGTGCATGCATGCAGAGAAAGTATAATGGCTTCCAACCTGCATATATTTCATTCCATGGATGGCTTAGGGCCCAATAAAAAACACTGATTGTTATGTTTATGACGTCTCCTGCAGTTTACTCTTCACCAGAGTGTAACAAATAGGCTGACTGAGAACTGGGAGAGCACAAAAATCAACGGAGAGGAAAAGGGTATAGAAAAAAGCTTTTTTTTATTTAAACCTAACCTAAGGGTTTGCAGCCTTGAAGTATGATATATTAAAAATGCTGCATGGATGGAGATCCCTGCATGGAGGTGTAGGAAGGGTTTGCTTCCACATCACCTAAGACTGTAGTTTTACTTTTTCTATTCAGTACTTTCATTAAACCAGGACACTACATATAAGTATAGCAAATGTTACATATAATACTCCATAGTGTTTAGATAACCTGTATTGTACCTATGTCCTAAGCAGGTATTACAATATGCTCACATATGAGTGCAGAGTCCTGAGTATCTTCATACACAATTATTCACATCATTATCATCTGAATATAATTTTAAATTAGCGTTTCTATTAGAAACTGCAAGCTGAGCTGTCAGTTTTAATGTTCTCAGTGAAGTGGGTGTGTGGTCATTAGTAAAATGGAGGTAGTAGTAACCATACAGGTGAGGATGTAGTAATATAATTATCCATGCCAAAGTCCACAAATAAAAGTCATGGTAGCGAAACAACAACAGCGCAGTAACAAATCAACATTTAATGAACTGTGATGAATCATCAAAGAAGCTTCAGCTCAAAGGACAGATCTTTGAGCTAACTGCTTTCCAATGGCCTTTGTATGCTTAAATGTTTGCCATTACATATTTTTTCAGGTAAAAACTAAATATACCCAGAAAACTGAAAAAGTAATTTATCATCATCATCATCAATCCTCTTTCTCCCATGTTTACATGGGGGTGGCATGTCGCATCCGTTGTTGCTACCTCACTTGATACACAGCTCTTCTTTGACAGTTATGCCCAACTGTTGCAGGTCTTCTCTCACATGACCCATCCATCTCCTAACTGGACATCCTTGTTCTCTTCATTCCTTCTTCCTGCACCTCCCAAAACTCCATTACCATGTGACTGAACCAACATAATCTGTTCTCCCATGCCTTCTCTGCAACTGGTGCAAGTCTGGCTTCCACTCTAATGTCCGCATTTCTTCATCCGCCCCAGAGACATGGTACACATCCTATTACAGGTCCCAGGCACTTCATATATATTTTGATTCTAATGGAGAACTTGTACAGCACCAAGTCTGCTATATGTCATCTACTGGTATTAATTTTGTTATGAAGCACAGCAGTTCCTAGATTTCATGAGACTTACACACATTATGCCTACCCAATGACCAGATATAGGAGGAAATACTATACGAGCTTGAGTACTGTATGCTCTTCTCCCGTGAACTTGTCCACCACCCATTTGCTAAGGTTTCTACTTGTGATGCAAGCATAAAGTATTAAAGCTTGCAAAGCAGCATTTTCAAGGGGACAAGTCCTTCAGCAAGTTCACACTCACCCAGCCTGTTTCTCTGTCTCTCCCTGTATATATATGTATATTGGCTCTAAGATCACACCAACTCAGAGAATGTATATATATAGAGCTTGGAGGCATGTATCAAAGTCTGCTCAAACTTGAATGCACATCCAAGCATTCAGCTGTGAGCAGTTAGCATATGAACAGCTGGGTTATAACCAGCACATATGAGACTCTGGGCGAGATTCCAAAAGACATGCTGTCAGTGTAAGTGACTTACTTTTGTATAAGGCCTATCTATAAACAGGCTAACTCTGGGGACCAGTTTCCATTCAAAACACCTGCTCTCAGCCTACTGTCAGTGTAAGTGGTCACTTACACTGACAGCAAGTCTTTTGGAATCAGGACCTACAATTCAATGCTGGCTTTCTCCATTTTTGCAGAATCACTCTGAAATGATACTGCAGTGTACATCATAGTGCTTGTTACCCTTTTCATCTACACCTCTAAAATGAAACTGTACCCATCTGAAGAAAACAAAATCTAAAGGTTTTTACACAAAATGGTAGAGATCCTAAATTTCTGCACATTTACATATTCTCTAATTTTTGGTATCAGGTGTATCCTGTATTTTGTGCAGCAGCCATATTCATAATGTATCACCAGTGTGCTGTTGTCATTTATTCATTCCACATTCATGATGTATCACCAGTGCGCTGTTGTCATTTGCTCATTCCACATTCATAATGTATCGCCAATGCGGTGTTGTCATTTGTACATTCCACATTCATAATGTATTACCAGTGCTCTGTTCTCATTTGTACATTCCACATTCAGAATGTATCACCAGTGGGCTGTTGCCATTTGTACGTTGTTAATTTTATATGAATTTCTCTAAAGAAATGATGGAAAAGAATATTCAGATATATGTGTACTTGAATGGTAAAAAATTAAAATAAATGATTAAATACATTTATACATGTGCAGAAATAAATAAAGTAAATAAATAAATGTAGCAAAGTTCTGAAGCATTTTAGAAAGGAATTTTATAGAATTTTATACTACTAAGCATGCTCACCATCAAGAAAGTCATTAGCTGTGCTGGCAAGGGCAGTCTCAACAGTATGCTCTTACATCGAAGGTTAGAGACTATATATACATTTTCTGGATAGTGCAACTCTGAAGATATTTACAAACCTAGAATAATCAAAGCTTCCTTTAACATTTCAAAAATACTCCAGTCATCATGCGAAGCTTGCACAACCTGGGAAATTACTAGTCCCGTTACATCTAAGTAAGACATAATAGATCAAGTTGGGCATATGATCGGAAGAAAAATTCAACATTAAATTTGTGCCCTCAGGACAGATGACACTCTAAAATTCATATCTGAACCAGTCTTGAGAAATTAACTGAAGGTCACTGCTCTTACCACCAGAAACTTCTTTGGGGATTTCCAGCTCAATCTACTCTCTTTATCCATGATGAAGTGAGCAGTATCCTCACACTTGACAATTAAAACGTTGCGGTGAATACTTGGAGTTTTGTGCTTTTCTTATACATTTTACTTGGGATTCTTTGGCCTTAAGGTGCTTTTCCACTTTTACAGTATCCTCACACTCAAATGCAGAAACCCCTGTGAGTGAAGTAAGACCATGCTGCCTAAGCACTGGGACATTCGCATGTCATGTGGTACAGAACCACACCCATACATTCCAGAAAGTATTCAGAACATGTGCCAAAATGGCTAAGCTTGGGGACTATGTATACTAGTAATACGGAACTCTTTCCTGGAAGGTAACTATTATTTTACAGCCCTAATAATGCTGATTAGCTTATTAGGAACAACAAAAATTTGACCAGCAGGCTGTGGCAGCAGTTATCTTATATTTAAATAACAACCATAACAACAGTATGAAAAGGACAAACAAACCGGTTTCGGCAAGTTGCTTGCATAGCCTTCATCAGTGTAATGATACAAAAAACTCATCATTTATATACTGTCTATAATGCCTGTGTGACCAATTAGAGATGTTCATTTAACCCAGGGGCAAACAGCCCTCCCAATTTAATTATCCATTTCTTCTCATTTGTATTGAGTAATTCATGCCAGCCTAATTTGTTAAATTTGATTCCTAGAATTCGGTCAATAATAATAAAATGAAATGATGCAGTTTTGTTGGATTCTGTATGTTTAAATAGTGCATTTGTGTTTCTCTTGTTTTTAATTTCACTGAAATGTTCTGATATTCTATATTTTACTGGTCTTGACGTTTGCCCTCTATAGAATGCAGAACATTTACAAATGGCAAGGTAAATAACCCAATCTGAATTACAATTGGCAAAGAAAGGAATATCAAATACTTAGCTACTATTTTTACTGCTAAACTGTTCGTTTGTAATATTCTGCGACATTGTGTGCAGTGTCCACATGGAAAACATCCTATAGCAACCTGTTCCTCTAAGGTACTTTGTTGCCTATCCTTTAGCCTAAGGGGACCCTGTTCATAATGATTAAAGAAAGACGCTAATTTTTTTCCATTTCTAAAGGAAAACTGACATCTATCCCCTATCATATCAGAAAGCTTATTATCAGCCATTAGGATGTTCCAGTTACATCGCACACTGTCCATTAATGTCCCAGTATTTCTACCGGAAGTTGTCACAAACCTAAAATTATCTTTTGGTGTATCAGCCTTCGTCTTACATTGTAAGAGATTATCTCTCTCCATATTGTCAAACATATTTTTGGCTTGTAAAATGTGACCTACTTTATAGACCCTTTCCTTAAATCTATTGAACAGGTCATCTCTGAAATGCTGATAGGACTCATTCACCGAGCATAGACGTTTGACCCTCATATATATTGAGATTTAGGAATATTTTTACATATATGTGGAGGTGATAGCTGGAGGCATGGAGAAGGGAGTTATATTCAGGGAATTTATGGTAAACTTCTGTTAGCAAGGTGTTGTCAGGAGCTTTAATCACCATAACATCCAAGAAAGTAATCCTTTCTTTATCCTGGTTCACCGTAAATTCAGTCCCCTATTTGTTTTCATTCAGCTATTCAACAAATTCTTTCAGATATTCCTCATCTGATTTCCATACCATCTAGTAATTATCTAGATATCTTTTCCAAATGTCTGTTTCTTCTATGTACAGATTATGGGAGCTATCATATATGATTTGTTCCTCTATATATGTCATAAATATATCAGCATATATGGGAGCAAAAGACGCCCCCATAGCTATACCCTTAATCTGTAGATAGCATTTGTCTTGACAGAAAAAGACATTTTTAGTAAGTACATGCTCAGTGAGACAAAAAAGAAGAGTATTAAAGCCTAGTTGGTATAGCTCTGACCTATATAACCAATATTCCATTGCTTTAATACCAGCCCAGTGTGGAATGTTGGGATATATGGCTTTGACATCTAAGGTACAGAGTAACCAATCTGCTTCTAATTGCATTTTAGAGATGACCTGAAGGAATTCCGTGGTATCTTTCAACCGAGCCCTCACCCATTTGAGTAAAGGTTTCAAATATCTAGTTGGATATTGAGACAGTGGCTCAGTCATGGAACCCCTTCCAGATACTATCGGTCTTCCTGGGAGATTATTGAAGTCTTTGTGAAATTTTGGTAGAAAATATATATACTATATATATATATATAGAGCTGGGAACGCCCCACAAGTATATAAGTATGTCTTCCTCTGTCTAACAAAAATGCAAGCTGAATGTCTGCAAAACTGGTATGCATAATGGTGTGCTTCTCTCCCAACAGCTGCAGCTGAGAGGGCTCACAATGTTGAGTCCCACTCCAGGCGCCTGGGCAGGTTGCACTGTGAGCATATTAAGTACACATTTAGTATGCCAACTGTAGCGCTTCTTCTGGCTTTTCCCAGTTAGGAGTTGCCACAGCAGATGTTTGGCAGTGGAGTTTTATGGTATCAAGTTGCCAGCCCAGCGCCCAACCTTCCACAGAAGGCACACACACACACACTCATACCTAGGGCCAATTTAGCGTGCCCAATCCACCTACAGCATGTCTTTGGGAGGAAACCAGAGCACCCAGAGGAAACCCATGCGACAACAGGGAGGACATGCAGACTCCACACAGAAGTCACCCCAGCCAAGGATCGAACCAGAGAACCTCTTGCTGTGAGGCAACAATGCTAACCGCTGCACGACCATGGTCACCCAGTATGCCAACTGTAGTGCAATAAGCAAAATATAGTAAAGCATTTACTGCAATAAAGTATACACAAGAAAAATTGTACTGCAATAAATGGACAATTAGAGCTGTAGAGCTGGAATGCAATAAATGAACAATAAGAACTGTATTTCAATAAAGCATTAACAATACCAATAACAGTAAGCAAAATGTTGTTCACCAGGATTATGTTGTCAAAACCATTGCAGTAGAGCTGTATGCATTGATTGTCTATTGCAAGGTTGCTGCAATCAAGTGTGTCACTGTAATAGCTGTAGCCAGCAAATTTAATGGTCTGCAAACTGTATTGCTCAACTCATAGTACTGTCCAAGGCTGTCTCCTGGCCAATATCGGTCACATAATGCTCTCTCTTCCTCAGACATCAGGTAATAACTGTATATGGGTAAAGTAGCTCAGTCCATGGGCAGATATTGTGTGTGTACTTCACAGATATTTCAAACCAATAACAATAAAATGTGTTCACTAGCATTGTTGATTCTAAACTACATTTTTTTCATATATGCAATATGGTTGTATTCCATGCAGGTGTGTTTTACTGCAGTCTACTATAACACTGTAATAGTACTAGAATGCCAGAGGAATGCCCTGTCACTTGCATTGTTCAATTCATAGTATAGTTCCAGGTGATCCCCAAGTAAGTATCAGTAACTTGATAGTCAGCAGTGACTGTAGCTCAGTCTATTAAATGCTTTGTATGCAGTGCGTTTTGCCACACACAGTCCTAGGTTCGAATCCAGTGGTATACAGCACTAAATTTTCAGTATCAAGCATGTAATGCTCACATTTTCTCTCTCACCAGGAACACAACAAATATATGGGTGAGATGACCCATATTATGAGCAGATAATGTTTTTAGATTTCACAGAATGTTAACATAAATACTAAGAAAATGTCCATCAGCATTGTTGAGTCATAAATAAAGCTGTGTAATCTCAGTATGGCTATATCCCTTGTATGTGTATACTAAGTTGCTGCTGTCAATTATTACATTATTTGTAGATGTCTTCTGCAGTCACAGGTATTGGGTTCTACTCCCATGACAGCTGTCTAGTTTACTTACTGTACACAAACATGCCTCTGAAGTGTCAAGATTTCTCGTAATGTAATTAAAACTACCTAATCTGTCTGTGACATGATTAGCAGATAAATTATTACCTGGAATGCAATGTATTACCAAATCCATTTACAGAACACCTAGGTAGTTATGTAAGTCCACATTATGTGAAACTGTTCTGTGTAGTAGTGTACCATCATTTGTTACTGCTTGGCCCATACTGACCCATGCTAACAGCTTGAGAGGTATGTGTGTGCTACATCAGTTATAGGAGAATTGTAGTCACTGTACGCAAACCTGACACTACACATATTTCAGTGCATTATTGAGGGGATATAATCTGCAATGTCAGTAATGGAATATTTCTCTCTCTCCCTACCCCTTATCTTTATTTATTTATTATTATGATTTAATATTAACATATTTAGTTAAACTAACTGTATTTTGGAAAAATGTGTTTCATTATTGATATGTTTTATTATGACTTAATAATAACATATTTTGTTAAACTAACTATATATTGGGAAAATGTGGTTGATTATTGTTATGTTTTATTATGATACAATATTGACATATTTGTAAAGCTAACAGTTTTTCTGGCCCTATGGTTTACTTTTTACTGGCATGCTACTGACTATAATATTACGTAATGTTGTGTTGCACATGTTATACATTAATATGTATTTGAATGAATAAATATGATGTTCGATTCTGTTAACACTAACAATGGTTTACTTATTACTAACCGCAACATATTGCTATACCTCATTTACAACAGGATGATAGGGCAGGTCTGGCTGATGCCCCTACCTTGCCTCAACTGGCCACACCACTGGGTCCCAGCACATCTGGGACCCAGACAGGTGATGACCCCTCTGCTGCCCCTGCACCACCTGCAGCGTTTGGTAATATTGCTCCAAAAGATGGGGCCCAGACCCCCCTGGGAGCAGTGGCAAAGAGGGAGTTGTCACCCATGCAGAGCTGCCAGTCTTGGTGTGCAGGATAGTCCACCGTGGCTATGACCACTGCCTGTGTCAGACTGAGGGCATGCTGGCCACCCTGGGGGGACAGCCTCGCCCTGGTGTCCAGCCTCCAGCACAGCCACATTCAGGGCAGTGATGGAGCAGTGTCAACAGTCCCATGAGTGGGGACATGAGTCACACTGCTGCCATCTGGAGGCACGTGGGACTCAGATTCCACAACACCCTCCTTATCCAAAGTGTTTACCCCACTCACATTTCACACACTGCCCCTGTCTGCTGTCTTGTCTGTTTGCAAATGCATCCTCACCTACCCAACTTACCTCCCTCACACATACCTATGTCTCTTCCCCAACAATCCACTCTCACCTTAAAAAAACAAAAAAAATATATATATATATATATATATATATGCATATATATATATATATATATATATATATATATATATATATAAATAATATATATATATGCATATATATATATATATATATATATATATATATATATATATATATATATATACATAGATAGATAGCGCTGCCAACTTTACCCCTCTCTGCCCCTCCAAGGACCAATAGCAATACCAGTAGAGTGTAAGAAACCCAGTATTACTGCTGCACAGGTCAAAACAGCACTGTCAAAGGCCAAGAATACAACTTCTTTGGGACCTGACAATATCCCTGGTTGTGTTCTACATGAACTACAGAGTGAATTGGCACATCACCTGTGTGCCCTGTTCAATCACAGCCTCACCTCAGGCTTTGTCCCTGCTGAATGGTGCACTGCTACAGTCATCCCTCCCCACAAAGGAGGAGCGACTACAGACCCTGGGAACTATCACCCCATTAGCCTGACGAGTCTGATATGCAAATCTATGGAACACATCATCATGGACCTAATAAACAAGGATACAGAGACTCTCCAAACTCTGGATCCCACAAGTTTGGTTTTGTGAAGGGTAGATCATGCCTGCTCAACTTGGTTGACTTCTTTGAGTCAGTCACCAGAGCCGTGGATGAAGGCAAGGTGGTTCATATAGCCTACTTTGATCTGGCCAATGCTTTTGATACCATTCCCCACTTAGGAATCATAGAAAAATTCACTAAGCTTGGCATCAACCCGTATATCAGTAGATGGGTTGGAAACTGGCTCACAGATAGAACCCACAGTGTGAAAGCAGCTGACTCCAAGTCAGACTGCTGACCAGTCATGAGTGGAGTCCCACAGGGATTGGTCCTGAGTCCTCTCCTGTTTGGTGTCTACTTCTCTGAAGTCCAGGCCAACACAAAGGGACTTTGTCTGACAAAGTTCACAGACAATTGCAAGTTGGGAGCTATTATTAACTCCCCAAATTATGCTATCATCCTACAGAATGGCCTCACTGTGACCAACTACTGGTGTCAGAATCATGGCCTTAAGCTCAATGTCAAAAAATGTGTTGTCATCCCCTTTGGGAAAAACCCAGTTCCCATGAATGACCACATTGATGGTAGTCCACTGAACACAGAAGGTGTTATAAGAGATCTGGGAACACAGGTTGACAGCAACCTCTCTTTTGATCATCACATTGCCACTGTGGTCAGAAAGTCCTTCTATGTGGCACATCTCATTACTAAGGGTTTTGCTCCAGGAAGAAAGAGGTCATTGTCTCCCTCTACTCTTCCCTCGTTAGGCCAATCATCGAGTACAATTCCCCATTTGGCATGTACCTCACTAGACACCTGCAACAACCGGTGAGGCCGCAAAAAATACCTCACAAACAGGATCCTAGGCCTTAAACACTTGTCCTATATGGACAGACTAAAAAACTCCAACTATTCTCTGTCTCATATCGCCTACTTAGAGGTGATCTCTGCTTGACTTACAAAGCCATGTCTGACCCAGCTCTGTTAGAAATGCTATATCTAAAGAAATCCCAATCACTCCACACCAAACACTCCAGAGACCTCATCCTCATTATCACAATTAACAGAACATGCTGGAGGGACAGATTCATAATCCAGAGACTGCCCATGCTATGGAACAGACTTCCCATACATGTCAAGCAGAGCACCTCGCTGACCCTCTTCAAGAGAAATCTTGATGAGTGGATGGAAAACAGAAAATTCACCTAAGAGACAACTCCAGTGGCTCTACTCGACAGAGGCACTGGGAACTAAGGTCGTGTGGCACTATGCCAGGGTAATCCTATGGCTAGGCTTGTAATGGCCCAGGGCCATTTGCCTAGAACACACCTATGAACCTATGAACCTACATAGCTCTCCATTTTGCACACATGTCCACTGGATACACGTAATTCAGTCCAATTGGCTTCAAAACGCTATTGTGTTGTCCTCACCCCTCTCGCTCTGGGGTTTGAGAACCCAAATTCATTTACAAATTCTGTCAAAGTGCACAGTTGTTGCTGTACAAGAAATTGATAGCTATGGGTCTTTCCTACTTGTCTATATTAGATTGTCAAAATGGTTTTAAAACGAAATCTATTTCAACGACACTTAAAGAGAGAAATGCTCAAACAGCGAAAGCTTAGGTCAGCGATTTTTTTCCTTGGGGAAAAAATCGCTTGGCCCGAACCATGATATTGCCCTTTACTCCTCTGTAGTGCGATCACAGAGTTGATATATTTAGTTAGAGGGGTGTGGGGGACATAGCCCCCCACATTGGTGGGTGTGGGTGGCAAAGCCCCCCACTTGCAATTGTTTTAACTGGTGTGTTTTGATTTGTTGGTCTACCAATTTTTTTCCCTAGGAAAAAAATCAGTGACCTGGGTTTTCACTGTTTGAGCATTTCACTCTTTATGTGTTGTCAAAATAGCATTCTCTGTAATGCTATTTTGACAATCTAATATAGACCCCTTTCCTACACCCTTCCTGCACATTCTTCCCTGCCTTTCACTATGTTTTTCCCTCTGCTTGCCCCCATTCCACCACTATCCTATCTCCTCTTTTTTCTTTTCTTTCTTTTTTTTTTAGAGCAGAGCTGTGAGATGCACTGCATCACACAGCTTCTTTAAGCTCAACTAAATAGAGCTATAATGACTATATGTGTTTCCAACACTGCAAGACACATGTACAATATAAACACCTCTACCGTGTTTTGAACCTGAGCCCATCACACTGCATTAATCCGCCACTCCATCCAAATCTTACTTAAAGCAGGTGGTTTAAACAAGACATAGTTATTACTAACTACAGTCATTAGGTGTGTTTCAGCAGAGCTGCGCACTGCTCCACACAATGCAAATTGGAATAAAAAGTAATAGAACAAATGGGAGGGTACCTTGGACTCTGTTGCAATAGTACACCACTAGACAGCCAAAGACATGATAATGGATGTAACTGAGGCCTGTGATAGCAGGTAAATGTGCCCTTTTATCAGCAATATATAGAAAGTTAGCTGCTAAGTCATTCATGGCAAAATACATATTCAGTTGGAACTCTGGTGCAGAAATACATCTATATAAAGCCATACACATACTAGTGGATGTAGTAAATGCATGTCACAGCCTGTATGTGTGCACATATATCTTGCAAATACACCCACTGTCACACTGTCTCAGTAGCTCCATCTGGTAAATGCTTTGTATACAGTACATTTTTCCACACACAGTCCTGGGTTCAAATCCAGTGTTGTGTTGCATTTCAATTACATTATTGTGAAGACAGCAATTAATGAATGACTCATGCACTCATTATCCAGACAAATCATTGTAAAGTAAATAACTTCTTTTCACTGCTGGAAGTCACAGGCCTGCAGGTAGGGGCACACATCACATATCTGTATAGCATTACTATATGTTGCCTAGTACTCTGTTATTGACACAGTTTCCTAACATACGTAACTTAAACACATGCTGTAATTGTAGTGTCAGGGGTACTCTCACCCTGGCTCTGCCTCTACAACAAGGCTGACACAGCTGATACAGATACACCTACAGCTTCTTGTCCTCCAAAGTGTTCACACTCACTGCCTATGTCTATTACCTGCAACTGCAGCCTGTGGTACATACAGCCCTATGTAAAGGTTTCTGCTACAGACCTACCATCTGTGCCTATGTAGTCTCCTCATCCCAGTAATGTCCATCTCAACAGCTGAGAAAGGGGCCCTGCTCTACATGAAGGCCTTATATATTACACAGGGGTTGCATGTCATTGGCTAATGATACTGCAACTCAGCTGTTTTGGATGCAATTAGCACATCAGAGTCACAGATTGGTTTAGAGGCAATTATCTGCTAATGAGTAGCATGTTAAAATGCAAGCAGCTGGCTATGGGCAAACATTCCGTATGAGAATTCCCTCACACAGGGCATACCTTTGTGACACAGTAGAATAAGCAAATTTCAACAGAGGAGCACTGCACTCCAGCAGGAATGTAACTGTTTTCTGTGTATAACAGGATGCAGATGCAAGGATAGAGGTATGGGGAATAGGGAGTACAGCAGTAAGCCTGTCTTAGACCTGTGGTAATGACATGTCATTGATACCCGGCTGTCTTACACATACAAGGAATGTACAATATATCAGGGTTGCATTGTCTTTTGTCATTTTGGCACACTGTTGTTGTTGGATGTCCCAGTATAGTGGTCGTAATAGCACACTGCTATTTGTCTGGCACTGGTCTAATGACATATTATTGGGTGGCTGGCCTTAGGGGACACACCACAGTGGACCAGAGTGTTGGTTGTATAATCATATAACAGATTTTTTTATGGCACACAGGGAACTACCTCAGCAATACTATCTTTGTTGTATCCACACACATAGCATGTTGTCACACTGTAGGGTATGACTTGTGTGAGCAAGCAGTGGATAGTGCCAGCCATTTTGTTCTTGCTGTATCTGTACATAGTAGACATCCATGTATTTGATCCTGTAATGTGTTTCCCTTTTGGTGTGTTTCAGGACTAATGTATCAAGGAAGGCACGCCCCTTCTCAGATGCAGAGAATGAACTTATACTTCAAGGACTATGGCAGCATTATCCCATCCTCCTATCCACAGGGATGCATAACAGGGAACAGGGGGCTGCACTGTGTGAAGACCTTGTCCAGGATGTGAATGAGACTGGCCACCAGTACAGGATATATGAGCAAGTTCGACACCAAGCTATGGAAATGGTGAATGCTGCACAAAGAAGGGCAGCTGATGTAGCCAGGGATCGTGCCGACAACAGTGGAGGGCCTGCAATGGAACAACCACTCATGGCCACTGAGGAATTCCTGGTGAACCTAGGGACATATGATAGCTCCCAGGCATTCATTACACCATACATCATGGAAGTGGGGGCCACTGTGTCCACAGCAGAGGGGCATGCATATACGCTTACTGTGATCTCCATTGTAATACTATAGCCGTCATTCTGTCAGGCTGTACATACCTTTATGTGGGTGTCAGATCTATGTGCTGTGGGAGGGGTTAGCTCAGTTGTACACTCATACTGAGAGTATCACCAGTATGTGCGTTGACACTGTTATACATTACACCACCTGCTCACCTGTGTCTGTCTACATGGCTACATCCAGCAGGCACAGGGGTCTGTAGGTAAGTGGATTATGTACTGTTGTGCCCTTAGTTTGGCTCCTTAGAGCCACATTATGGCTGTGTGATAGTGCAGTTTACTCACCATTATTAGCATATGTCAGAAATGCAGACATCCGCACACATATTTCTGTATATAATGGGGATGTATATATAAATGTAGCTGTGTGTGTGTGTGTGTGTGTGTGTGTGTGTGTGTGTGTGTGTGTGTATGATATGTATATGTGTTCTGCAGATATATGGGGGAGTCTATGTATCACTTTAATATATATATATATATATATATATATATATATATATATATATATATAGCTATTTGACACTACATAGCAATAGATATACTATGCATGAGAGAGGGCTTACCTTCATAATGTCATGGATGGTTTGAGCAACAGACTATTGAGAGAAAGCACACCTGCATAAATCCATAATGTCGCTTCACAGATGTTCAAATGGCTGAATTGCGAATGCAATTTGCCATTCAAATGAATAATATCTTTTCGACATCTGGATTCCGCTAAGTGAGTTTCGACATAGTGCCGTGAACACGTTCCAAAATTTGCTCATATGGTTCAATGTTATGCACGATAGCACAAACCATCAGTGACATTATGGAGGTAAACCATGTGAGAGAGAGATACTGACAGACGGATATGTATACATATATTTCTGCATGTATCAACATTTGTACATAATAGGTAATTTCAATGAAGGGCCAACAGAATTGTGCTCATTTTTACTAAGTGTACGGGCATGCCCAGTGGGACTGTCAGTACTTGTACTGCGACTCCAGGCCCTACCAAACTGTATTCCAGTCCAGGATTTTGTATGTTACAGACATTAACATCAACCCCTGTTTCTGCAATACTGCACTTCACTCAAATGTCCACAACATGCCTCAGCTGTCTGCTGTACCAAATATGTGACTGAGGTTGGTAATGTTACACCACCATCAGACTGACAGTCTGCATACCTCTCAACTGTCCTGATTTTCACAGAATGTCCAGAGTTTTGCCTCATATGTTTGGTCTGTTCCTCACACATTTGTGGTCTTCTGCTGCTTTATTGAATGTTGACATCAATACATTCTAACTAAAGACAAACAATTGTGTGTCAGACTTTATATCCATCAGAAAATATGTACTACTGCAATACCTTTAATTCCATCAACTGTCTAAGTTTATGTGACCAATATTTAAACTCTGTCCCTATGTTTGGGCCTTTGTACCCCCAATCTTTCTGGCTTTGTCCAGATTCCTTGCACTAAAGGGTTGGGAGGTATGGCATTCTGTGAAAACACCAACATACTACTACCTCAAATGCAAAAGATGTGAGTAATTCCAGATTTGAACCATCAACACCATCAACCATGATAGCTTCTCTAGTCCACTGAGCCACATAGGTTGCTAGAGAGAGAGTGGTCATTCATCACACATTCAACATCATACATATATACATTGTTATCTTGTGTAAGGAGTGACATACAATGTATGCGCACTATCTATGTTACAGCCCTGAGATTGCCTGGTCCACTGATCCACCATAGATAATTTTCTGTTAAAGTGCTTATATGGATACACAGCTGTGTTGGGGGTGACAGAACAACAGCACATGATCAGCTTGGGTAGACAGTAGTCCAAATATCATGTGTGCCCACTGTTTAACATCTCCCTTGCCTGATGTTATGTTGTGAATATTCTAACCATGAGGCCTAGTGAAAATTAAGGAACACATACTATTGGACTGGGTATCAGTTGTCCCATGTGGATGTTAAATCTGACCAAATAGCCCACTATATTTCCTTGCATAATAGCTGCAGATCCATACATATGATACCTTATTATAGTGATCCTTACAATTAGTGTGTAGGTTAGAAAATTACTTTGAAAATGCAGGAGTTGACAGAACTGTAGTTCAGGGCTGACTCTTTGTGATGCAAGCAGTACACAGTCACTACATGGATAGATACAGTTTGTGTGGGTTGCCTGACATCAGCAATTTTAATATATATATATATATATATATATATATATATATATATATATATATATATATATATATATATATATGTACTGGGCACCCCTACGTCTGTCTACAGGGGCATCATCATGGGTTTCCTCCTCCGAGTCCTGCTGTGACTGTGGCTGTGGTGACCTAGGCACTGGTGGGGGTGTGTGTATCCCTTCTCTTTGCTGATCCTGCTGCAGTTGTTTCTGCAGGATCATATTGTGTATCGTGCCACATACTGTGAACATATGTGCACATGTGGCTGTAGAGTAATGCAGGCTACACCAGATATATTGAGACACTGGAACTGTGACTTCAGCAAATGAAACACATCTCTATGATGTTCCTAGTTTGTGTGTGTGCCTCATTATGTGTTCTTCTGTGGGTGTGTGTACATTTCTGATGGATGTCATCACCCATGGTTCCAGGGCATAGCCAGCATGTCCCAGAAAATAGCACTGTGGGATGTCCACTCTAGCAAACATCTGGTACAGCTGTGATGCATGCCAGATATGGGAGTTGCAATAACTGCCAGGGCTGCCAGCACACAAATTCATGATAATGCCCTGGGCATTGCACATGGCCTGGCAGTTTCAGCGGTACCCATTGCAGTTGATGTAGATTCTACCCTGTTCATCGGGTGGTGCCTTGATGTGTACATGAGTGCAATCTATGGCACCCAGTACTTAAGGGTAGTGTGCAACATGGTAGAAGTGTTGCATATTGCTGGCCCTTACCTCAGGGTTGAGGGAAAAATAAATGTGCTCACTGGCATATGTTAGCATGCCATCCAGGAACTGGTGGAGTACTGTGGATGCTGATGCCTGTTAGACCCCCATCATGTCCCCAGTTAGTCTTTGGAAGGTACCTGTTGCTAGTATCCTAAGGCCTACACATACCTTTGTTTCCAATGGGATGGGTTCCCCTCTGTTGGCTCTGGGTCTGAGTTGAGGGTGGCAGCACTCTTGTAGTATGTCCCTGTTCATCCTGTAGCACTCTATAATCTCCAGCTCATGTAGCTCCAGGAAAGTTGCCCTGGGCCTGACCACTCTTCTCCTTCTCTGCCTAGTCCTATTGTCAGCAGCACCAGCAGCAGCATTGACTTCAGCATCTAGCATATACAGATGTATCAGACCTGCAGCAGCCCCTAGCATTCTTTCAGTTAAAATTCCCAAGTCTGTACTCTAATGGTGCAAAGTACGGGTGAAAAATCAGAATGTTGGGTGTATGCATACTTTATAGTGCTCTACTGTAGGTGCGGACTGTGTGATTGGCTATATATGATGCATTCCACCTGGCTAGCATATCATTAACATCATTTGCTGGCCCTAGGTTAAGTTAAACAAGTGTCACAACTAATTCAGGGGTCAGGAAGGGATGTGTCTGAGGACTTGTAAGTACATCATTGCTTTTTAGATACTCTCAGCAATTCCAAGCAGCATGCAAAAAGGTGAAAACAAGTGCCTTGAAGGTAAATCAAGCTTGTCAGTCTCAGTACACACCCCCTGAAAAATCATGCTCAGCATGGCGGTGCACCAAGCAAACATGAGGAAACACATGCCCCAAAGGTAAATGAAGCTTAGCAATCAGTGTACACCCCCCTGATTAGCAAAGCGGCATGCAAACAGGAGCAGCTGAGCTCCAATGAGCTTACAAGTCCTCAGACACACCCCTTCCTGATGTCAGCTACCAGTTCTGTGATCACTGACATGGTTCTGTGCCTACACAGAAGGGATATGCGGACACGGATACCTTTTGTGCTATCCAGTAATGCCACCTCATTTGCATAGGGATCTGTGCACACAACCAGGAAACTACACAGTTCCAGGCCCTACCTAAATAGGAACAGCACCATTCCACCATTGTAGATACTCCATGCAGGATCCTATAATACATTCCTGTCACATACTATTAACTGTGGGCTTTCCACTCTTTTTTTTTTTCTTTCTGTGGCAGTACACATGACCAGATCTTAATAAAAAATATCCCTTACATTTTTGAACAAACGGTGGACAGTTTTGCTCATATCTATATGTACTATGCCATTTCTGTCTATCCATCTGCTTTTATACAGTCCCTGTTGTCTGTTTGAAATCCTGTACACAGAAATTTTCTGTGTACCCTACGAACACCAACATGGGGTCTGCAGGGTTGCCTTTCTGCTTGCTGGATTACTCTACTTGCCTCATTTGCATGAGATTCACCACTTTATGAGGTTATTTGCATGCCATGGATCTTTCTGTGTTGGCACACTAGTAAGCGCTGCTCAGCAGTGCTTACTATATCACACAGCTGATTACTTTCATGTAAGCAGCATGCCATGATGCCTACACAGTAAAAAATACTATGTAGGCTTTATTAAATTCTCCCTATATTTAATAATAAATAATAAAAGGGCATGAAACTGCAGAATATCTATTTACAAGAAACACAAGAGTTTCAGACACAGGAAATATTAAAATAACACAGATGAATAGACTCACACAGATATAGAAAAACAGTACTTACAGTAACTAATCTCACTATATTTTCCTGACTGAGCCAAAGAATTACTATTCCCTGGTTCACTTACTAGAGGAAGGCCAGATGAAGCAGGTGAGGGGTCCTTCTTTGTCAGGTTCCAAAAACAGAGTGCTCTGAGACTTCTCTCCCATCTGGTATTAAAACATAATTTTTGTCCTAGATTACAGAATTACATGATATACATCTGGTCATCTTACTTTTGGTTACCACTCTACCCCCAATGCTAGAAAATGAACCAGAAATTAGCACATATGTGTTAAGATACACACAGATAAATCTTTGGTGAGATGTGTTATAGCATCCGGAAGCTATAAAACCATAAAACTCTTCCACTCTTACTATAGGAGCTAATAAACCATTCTCTATTTCATTCATTTAGTCTCTGGCTGCAATCAGAACTGCAAGATGCAATCTTTATGACCTAAATCATGTAATTCAATTTCAGGATATTTATCTAAAAGTTAGCTGGAGCTGAGCTTATCCTCTTCTCTTCCAGTAACTTCTGCTAAAACAAATACATTTAATCAGTTACAATACAGTCAGGACTGACTGTTGGTACATATTTTTAACACAAGCAGCTTTACAAATACATTTTTCAACACAAGCATCTGTACAAATCAGTTTGATATACAAATGACATATACTTCTTTATAAAATTCCAGCTAGCTATACTGGCATATGTGACACATCCACTGCCCTACTTTTTCTGGCATAGCTGGCAACATCTACCATCATCACACCCCCCCCCCCTTTGAAGACTCAAGCTAGTTTCTCAAGTGACCCTGGATAAATGTTGTGAGGAATGAGCCTGTTTGGGAATAAAATAATCTATATCCTGTCTTGAGTGCCCATCTGCATTGGCATCACTGAACCCACTACAGTGCTGTACTGTCATATCATATGCCTGCAACCCTCAGCTCCAGCTTAATAACTAGGCATTTTTCTGGCTAGTTTGAGGTAGTCATATATCCCCCTCATACTCCTCCTACCATCTAGTGCAAATACTTAGCACAAGGCCCTCCCGGTAATGGTAAGGCTTCATCGTGTTTACATGGTACAATTTGTGCCCTTGCCTCTTGCCTAACAGGTCTACCATGTAATTAACATCAGTGACCTTTCTAACCAGTTTGAATGGTCCCTTCCAAGAGGCCAACAGCTTATTGTGTATGACAGGAATGAGAACAATAACCTGCTGTCCCACAGCATACTCTCAGGCTGAGCGTTCCTGTCATACCAGACCTTTTTCTTCTGTAGTATTCCTGCCAGGTTCTGCTGGGCTAAGCCCATGAGCTCCCTAAGCCTTGTCCTGAGGTTTAGGACATATGTCACAACAGACTCCTTGTGGAATTCACACTCACCCTCCCACTCATCACAAATCAGATCTAAAGGCCCCCCTCACCCTGTGCCCATACAGCATCTCAAAAGGTGAAAAAAACTAATGGATTCCTGGGGAACCTCTCTGTATGCAAACAGCAGATGGGGCACATATTTGTCCCACTCTCTCTTAAAGTGATCTGCAAATTCCCATAGCATGATCTTTAGTGTAGATTTTAACCTCTCCACAAAGCCATTAGTCTGGGGATGGTAGGGGTGTTCTTCAGGCGCTTCACCCCACAGCACTTCTACAAACAAGCCAGTAGGTCCAACATGAAATTGGCACCTCTGTCAGTCAGTATTTCTCTCAGGAAACCTACCCTGCTGAAAATCTCTAACAAAGCATTTGCCACCTTCTCTACCTCAATGGTGGACAGAACCACTACCTCAGACTATCTAATAATATAATCTACTACCACCATGATATACTTCTTCCCTGTTGAACATGGGGGTACTTAGAGGCCCTACTATATTCTTAGCTACCCTCTTAAATAGCTCCTCAATCACAGGCAAAGGCATCAAAGGAACTTTGATTTGGTCTCCTGCCTTGCCTACTTTTTGGCTCTGCTCACAGGTCCTGTAGTACCCTGTTACATCCCTTGTAATCCCAGGCCAGTAAAAGTTCTGCATAATACATTTCTGGGTATACTTTATGCCCATATGACCTGGAAAAGGAATGTTATGGGCGATGGTTAGAAGTGCCAGACAGTAAGCTCTAGGCACTATCAACTGCTGTGTTACCTCACCCTCTAGCCCTCCCACAGAGGTCACGTCTTTATACAGTAACCCTTTGTTTCAGTATACAGACACCACTTTTCCTTGAGAATCAGGTACCTCCCTAGCTACCTTCTAAAAGTCTCTCCATGTAGGGTCCAAGAGCTCAGCCTGTCTCAACTCTATCTTTGTAAAACTTCCCAGCTCCCTTACCACATGAAGTCTGGTATCCTTTGACAGCAGTGCCTCACTCTCATCCTGGGTACTACCATTCACCTCTGCCATTGCAGCCACCTTGTCCAAGGGAATACCAGTACCTACCAGCAGCTGTGGCTCCCCTTCAGGGTCACTGCTACAGGATAGCTCCCTCCCTGAAATAGCCACCTCACCAGCCCTGGCTTCAGGTGTGGGGTCTGTCTGGGTCTCCCCCAGGCTAACAGATCCACATGTCTGTCTCCAAGCCTGACTGGATGTAAGTGTATAAACACAAAGTACTGCATTATAAAAAGCCTTCCCTATCAAGTCATCTGCAGGGATATCCTCAAACACACCTAATTGTTTGCTTCCTTTTCCACCCTCCCAGTCAAGATGAACCCTAGCCAAAGGCATTTGGAATGGGGTCCTTCCTAAATCTCTGTCTGGAGTAGACTGTTCAAGCAAGTACCTCTCTTCTTTAAACACTCCAGGCTTCACAATGGTTATGTCAGAGGCTGTGTCTCTCTTAGAAATGTCTGTCTTCCATCCACTGAGATTGGATATAACCTCTGGTGATAGTTTTGTACCCCTGTTGTCTCCAGACAACTTACCACTGGCATATTGTTATTCCCACTTGTTGGATCCCCCACTCTTTGTTCCCCACCCTGCTTCCATGGACATTTATATGATACATGGCCCCACTGGTTACATTTAAAATATTTAAGCCTTGATCCTGGTCGTGTACCTAAAATAGTGGCTTCCCCTGTTAATGGTGGTCTCTGTTGCAGTGGTTTAGGCGTCCCACAATGGGTTTACTTATATCCATGTGCAGCACTGGCTATTCCCTTCTTGTGCAGTGATGTGCTGCTTGCTAAATAGAGATTCCTTTTCTCCCCAGCTCATCTGCAAAGTTGCACTCTTGGTCTGCCAACTAGATTCTCATGTCCTCAGGCAAAGTGCTAAGGGCTTGTTCCCCTAACCTAAAGGTCTGCTAGCCCTTCAAAGGCAGTGACCTGACACCCAATCACCCACCTATGAAAATAAGTTCTTAACTCAGCAATATAATCACACACACTTTCATCTGTCTTGCATCTATGCTCATGAAACTTTTTTTCTGTAATCTTCAGGTGTTAAACATTTCTTTACTTTTTCATAGTTTAAACAATCAATATCAGACAATCTAGAAACAACAGTTACAGCTTTACCATGGAATAAGGGGGTCAGGAACTGTACCCAGAGCCCTTGGTCAACATTATACTGTTTACATACTCTTTCAAATATATTAATAAAACTATAAAATTATCATCCTCTGTGAATTGTGGAAAAAACTTTCTGACCTTTATTGCTTCTGAGGTTCAGTTAGTCCCTTCCCCATTACCTCCATGACCACTACAAAGAATCAGCATCTCCTTCTCATGGTGACACTGCTTCTTATTTTCTTCAGTTTTCAAATGCTGCTGATTCTAATTTCATCTGTTTCCCTTTTTCTTCAGCCTCCAAATGCCACAGTCTCTCCACTGATTCAAATCAGAGGCTGTGTCTCTCTTAGCAATGTCTGTCTTCCATCCACTGAGATTGGATATAACCTCTGGTGATAGTTTTGTACCCCTGTTGTCTCCAGACAACTTACCACTGGTATATTATTATTCCCACTTGCTGGATCCCCCACCCTTTGTTCCCCACCCTGCTTCCATGGACATTTATATGATACATGGCCCCACTGGTTACATTTAAAACATTTAAGCCTTGATCCTAGTCGTGTACCTAAAATAGTGGCTTCCCCTGTTAATGGTGGTCTCTGTTGCAGTGGTTTAGGCTTCCCACAATGGGTTTCCTTATAACCATGTGCAGCACTGGCTATTCCCTTCTTGTGCAGTGATGTGCTGCTTGCTAAATAGAGATTCCTTTTCTCCCCAGCTCATCTGCAAAGTTGCACTCTTGGTCTGCCAACTAGATTCTCATGTCCTCAGGCAAAGTGCTAAGGGCTTGTTCCCCTAACCTAAAGGTCTGCTAGCCCTTCAAAGGCAATGACCTGACACCCAATCACCCACCTATGAAAATAAGTTCTTAACTCAGCAATATAATCACACACACTTTCATCTGTCTTGCATCTATGCTCATGAAACTTTTTTTCTGTAATCTTCAGGTGTTAAACATTTCTTTACTTTTTCATAGTTTAAACAATCAATATCAGACAATCTAGAAACAGCAGTTACAGCTTTACCATGGAATAAGGGGGTCAGGAACTGTACCCAGAGCCCTTGGTCAACATTATACTGTTTACATACTCTTTCAAATATATTAATAAAACTATAAAATTATCATCCTCTGTGAATTGTGGAAAAAAAATTCTGACCTTTATTGCTTCTGAGGTTCAGTTAGTCCCTTCCCCATTACCTCCATGACCACTGCAAAGAATCAGCATCTCCATCTCATGGTGACACTGCTTCTCATTTTCTTCAGTTTTCAAATGCTGCTGATACTAATTTCATCTGTTTCCCTTTTTCTTCAGCCTCCAAATGCCACAGTCTCTCCACTGATTCAAATTCCAAATGTTGGCCTCCAATTCAAGTCACTCTAACTCCAGATGGATTGTTACATCCTCTGGGGAAAAGTGAACTGTTTCTGAGGGCTGCAAATTCCCATCACCAGTCTGGTTATCCTTCTGGTTGCAGGTCTGGGCTACAGCTGCAATTAAGGCTGAAATAATTTTCTCTTTAGTCAGGTTGGCATGCACCAGACTTTTGGCTTAACACACCTTGGACAACTGGTACTTTGTCATGTTACCAAAATCCTCTGCTGACATCTTTGCCTGCTTTCCCTGATTAAACTAAACTAACAAAAAACAAATAAATGAAACTATTATGATAATGAAACTCTATATGTTTACCTTGTAGTCGCCTGAAAATACACAAACCTTTAGTGACAACTGCGTAGAGGCTTCAGAAGTTCAATTAATATCCACACCACTGTTCAAAAATATGTGACTTCCTCACTCTAAACTAGTAACCAAGGAAGCTGATTCCTCACCACTGATGCTGGGGATGGACATTTATTTGGAGCAGAAATAGATACACACAGTATTTCCAGATGCAGCTTTTTGCACCAAGCACAATTTCCCTTAAGAGCATACAGGGAACACAATCAGTCTGAGTTCTGGATTTTTCTATTTTTCTCACTCTCTCCAGGTTCCCACTCAAACTCCCTATTGGTACAGCTGTAGAGTTGAGTCCTTAGCTGAGTGCCCAAGTCCTCCACCACTCTCTATCTGAAACCAGTGCTTCGTGTCTCTGCTCCAAGCAGCTGGCACACACACTCTTTGAGATTTAATTTTCACACACACATCTGGGAAAGGCTGACACAGATCTACTAGCTATGCCTCTTTCTGCCCAAATTATAAGGTAGTTACTGCCACCAGATACTACAAAGCCAGCTACTCTGTCTTCCAAGAGTACCCAATTATACTGAGTGAAATTAATATTAATAAAAATGATAGTGTTTGACCAAAGCAATAAGGCTTTCAGGAGTGGCCACAGAGTCACCAAAGAGATATAAGTATTCTCAAAGTTCTAACGGACCAGCCACAATGAGCATTTAAATATATTCAATAAATAATAAAAGAACATGAAAATATGGAATATCTATTTACAATAAACACCAGAGTTTCAGACACAGGAAATATTAAAATAACACATATGAATAGATTCACACAGATACAGAAAAAGAGTACTTAACTAATCTCACTATATTTTCCTGACTGATCTAAAGAATTACTATTCCCTGGTTCACTTACTAGAGCAAGGCATGATGAAGTAGCCGTAGGGTCCTTCTTTGTCAGGTTCCAAAAACAGAGTGCTCTGAGATCTCTCTCTCATTTGGTATTAAAACATCATTTTTGTCCTAGATTATAGAATGACATACACATATATCTGATCATCTGACTTCTGGTTCCCATGCTACCCCCATTGGTAGAAACTAAACCAGAATTTAGCACATATGTGTTACCATACACATAGATAGAGTTTTGCTGAGATGTGTTATAGCATCTGGAATCTATAAAAACATAAAACACTTCCCCTCTTCCTACAGCAGCTAATAAACAATTCTCTGGCACAAACATTTAGTTTCTGGCTGCAATCATAACTGAAAGATACAATCTTTATGGCCTAAACCAGGTAACTTAATTTCAGGATATTTATCTAAAAAATTAGCTGGAGCTGAGCTTAATCTCTTCTCTTGCAGTATCCTCTGTTAAAACATGTGAATTTAATCAGTTACAATATAGTCAGGACCCACTGTTGGCACATTTATTAACACAAGCAGCTTTACAAATACATTTTTCAGCACAAACATCTGTAAAAATCAGCTTGATATACAAATGACATATAATTCTTTACAAAATTCTAGCTAGCTATGCTGGCATACATTACACATTTACTTCCCTACTTCTTCTGGCATAGCTGACAATACCTCACATTGTCACACAAGCACTGGGAACACACACAGATAGTGATCTGAACTTCAACCATTAAGTATCCACACTGGCATTGAAAGCATATGTTGCGTACATCATAAGTCATGCCATTGTATTCAGAACTGAAGATGATATGATAGAACTGTACTCAAAACTCATCAGAACACTAATAGAGTACCTCACCAGACACATGCAGCAGACCACAAGGGTTTCTCACCAAGAAAAAAACAGGACCTACAAACCATGCCATGATGTATGTAAATAGACTGAAAGCCATGTGACTGTATTCTGGATCAAATAGGATGAGGTGACTTTTGCCTGGCCTCCAGGCCAGACTCTGACCCTGCCCTGGTGGGAATAGTGCACATCCACAAATTATATATAGCTGATGATGTCTGCTGAGGAGAATGTAGTAATAAAAATGTAACACATGCTGGTGTAAAAGGCTTTGTTTAATATCAAGCAAGAGCACAAATATGCATACACACACTCCCAATTGACTGCATTGAAAATAGAACCCATACCTATCTAAATACACAGGCTACAGAGCTCAGTACTTTATGGAAGCACCACAGCACAAGTCTTACTTTTACAAGGCTGCAGGACAACTTATAGTGAATGACTTCAGCAGTGCATGTTGGAGAGAAGATGGGAGGCCTGCATGAAATAGATTATGTGCAAGTGTCAAATTACTGTCAATTCATGGGATTGGAGTGTTAACTGTAGGATACACACTTTTGCTCTTCTGCCTAAACACACACACACACACACACACACACACACACACACACACACACACACACTTGACAGCAGTGAGAGCAGAACCTGTACCTAAGTACACATAATACAGAATTCAGTACTTTACACAAGCAACACTCCATGGAACAAGTCTGACTATTACAAGGCTGTAGGGCAACTTTTAGTGGAAGATATCAATAGTGCATGTTTGAAAGAAGATGTTGTGAGGCCTGCATGAAATGCATGAAATGGATGCATAGGTATGTGGAAATGTCAGAATACTGTCAATTCATGAGACTGAAGTGGTAACTATAGGATACACACTAATTCTCTTTTGCCTACACACACACACACACACACACACACACACACACACACACACACACACACACACACACACACACACACACACACACGGCAGCAGTGAGAATAGAACTCCTACCTATGTTAGCACACAGACTACAGAGTTCAGTACATTATGCAAGCTTCATAACACAAGTCTGACTTTTGCAAGGCTGCAGGAGGTCAACTTATAGTGAATGACATCAGTAGTGCATGTTGGAGAGAAGATATTGGGACCCTGCTTGAAATGGATGTGGAGGTATGTGCAAGTGTCAAAATACTGTTGATTCTTGGGATTGGAGTGGTAACTGTAGAATACAAACTTATGCTCTTCTGCCTAGACACATACAAACACACATACACACTTGACAGCAGTGAGAAAATAATCCCTACCAATCTAAGTACACAGACTACAGAGTTCAGTACTTCATGCATGCTCCACAGCACAAGTCTGACATTTACAAGGTTGCAGGACAACTTGCAATGGATGACTTCAACAGTGCATGTTAGAGAGAAGATATTGGGAGGCATGCATAGGTTCATAGCTTCAGAGATTCATTGGAGGTTACTTGATTATGACCCTAGGGTCATTACAAGCTTAGCCATGTGAAAACTCAAGTAGCCCTATTGGGCATAGTTAGATGGTCTTTGTTAGCAGAGCAATTTTGTCATCAGCAACAACATCCCCTGTCCATGAGGGACATAGATGCTACTCCTCGGGTGAATTTACATTCACCCATCCAGTTGTCAAGGTTGTGCTTGAATAGGATCATTAAGGAGCACTGCTTCACATGCAGTGGGAGCCTATCACAGAGGTGTGGCAATTGCTGGGAGATATATCTGTTTCTCCAGCAAGTTCTGTTTATGTCACAGGCTAGGTTGAGATTCCTGGAACAAGTTATTCTTGTCCCATTTGATCTGCTGGTGTCCAGCATTCCAGTAGGGCAGCATCTGAGACTGCTCTGTAGGCCAAGCAAAGGTTGCCCGTCAGCAGCCTATATGATAATGAGTACGGTGACAAGTCTTTTACTCTTTCCATGTATGTCATGTTTTGATGGTCTTTGATTCTCCTGGTCAGAAACCTCTGTGTTTTCTCCAGTTGCTGCAGATGTCTGGTGAGGTACATACAGGAGGGAGCATTGTACTCAAATAGTGCCTTATTAAGGGTCAAGTATAGGGAAGCTATGACCTCCCTGGTCTAGGATACAATGCTCTTATTCATGAGATGCGCACTGTAGATTATGTGTCTTACCACTATGGACACAAAGTGATTGAAGTTTGGATTGCTATCAACATGTGTTTCCAAGTCTCATAACACCGAGTTTGAGCTTATTGGGTTGTTGTGTACATCATAATTAGTAGGGATACTTCATTGTCACTGGGGACAATCAGGCATTACTTTGCTTTAAGGTTCAGACTGTGAGTTTGGCACCAGTCATTTGTGTCAATAGTATGCTAACATCAGTGAGGGGGACTCTATATGCATGCTCCCAGATAACAGTCATCTGCAGACTTGGTAAGCCACAGACCATCTACCTCCACCTGGACTTCAGATAAATAGTTTCCAAACAGCTGAGGGTCCAGCACAGATCCTTCTGGTAGTCCACTAGTAAGTGTTCTAGTGGTGGAGGTGGACTCCTCAATTTTGACAGGTGTCAAAATTGGGTAGATAGGAAAGTGGTGAAATGGAGAGCAAGCAAGGGGCAAGAACAATGGGAAAACAATACAGGACTGTGCAGGAGGGAGGTAGGAAAGCACTATAGCTAGCCATTTCTTCAACAGTAGAAATTTATATATGCAGAATATTAGCTGAATTTGGACTGTCACCGCCAGGAAAAGGGGTGACAACTGTGTAATCATGTTGTATAGCCAACTGGACTGAACCAAGTGTGTCAAGAAGACACGTGAAAAATGGAGCTATATGGATGGGACAATTTTTTTTTTTTTTATTTCGGACAGGTGCCCATTTTTTTTTTTTTTTATTCAGTAAGACTCACATGTTGGGTAAGTAAGTTGGGCAGGTGAAGAATCAAATGCAAACAAACAAGACAAGAGACAGAGACAGTGAAGGACACAAAAGGTTGGGGGACACCATGATTGGGGTGAGGGAGTGGGCAACACAGGTTCATGCCTTTCAAACTTTGAGACAGTGAGAATTGAGTCCTCACCCACTGGACTGTCATCACTGTCCCCTTACTCCATTGGTGGCTGGAGTGCTTGACATTTTCTCCTCCTATGTACCATGAGGGAGAGCAGCGTCTCCATCTGGCATAGACATACACCAATGGTGTGGTGCAAGTCCCTACACACCAACCCTGGCATCTCCTGGCAGATGATGAAATCCCCACCTCTGCTATTTCTCCCAGAGGGTACCACTGCACCAGCTGCTGAGGCAGTACTACCAGAGGACACAGGTAGTATAGGGGCAGCAGAAGCAGTGCTGCCAGGTTGGGTCCCAGACATGCTGGGTATCGGTGTTGTAGCTGGTGGAGCAGGAGCAGTCTGAGCCACTGGGGCTGGCCTACCTCACTTTACTATGTGGCATTTATGTGGTAAACATGGATGACATGGAGACATTTTGACAACACATAATAGAAAACAAAAAGAGAGAGATACGGGTAGGAGTGAGAGAAAAAAAAGAATAAATAAAATGAGTACCATCATAAGTAACACACAATGCATTAACATGATTATGCAACTATTTTATCTGAAGTATGACATGTAAGTATATGTCCTAACAAATACACACTATAACTACAGATTGCTAACAGTAATCCTAGAAATGTGCATATATACTGCACATATGCATATTCCAATTATACAGATTACAGTTAACATCAGGGTATTTGTGCCACATCTATAGGGTTTACTTTAATATAAATATTATAGAAATGTACTATTGTATAGTTGTGATTTGTGGCATATGAACCCACAACCTCTAACTACAGTGTATTATTTGACTCCAAAAGTTGGTTTGTGCTATATTGTAATGCATGCATACTTGCTTTTAAAGTTAGGATACGCATGCTTAATTTGCTACAACTGTATAAAAAAGCAAAAAATATATATATATTACTTTTAAAGTTACAATAATCCATCTGTTCTGCTGCATATATGCCACTTGCTTCTCTCAGTCTCTCTATTTGAGCAACATGAGCCTGTCTATTGAGCTCACATTTGGTGTTACCTGGTGAAAGAAGAGAAAATACATAAGAGCATTATACGTAGCAGTCTTGCCTTTATTTAGCTTTCTATTATAAATACTCTCCTATTATCATATATACACAGCTATGGGATGTCCACAGATTTAAATTCATTCAGCCAGTGGTTGAGGGCATCCCTGTTATGCCATTGTAGGTCATGAAAATGATGCCTACACTGCTCTCCACTAAGTGGGATTCCAGTAGCACTGAATACAGCCTGAGCCAAACTATTCCACACCTCAGACTTATACTGGAAGCCAGAAGTCCCCATGCAGAAGCCTATGGCTGTGGTGCTTTACCAGGAGTCCAATAAATATTCTGGACTCCTGGACATCCCACCTTTGTGCCCTAAACTGGGCACCTTCCCCTATAACACCAGACATGTCTAACACCTAAATTAGAGTAATGGCAACTGATGCTTTCCCTCCAATTCCAGTTATTGCATTTACTTGTAGTGGGCAAGCAATGACGCCAACCACATTTGCACAATATTAAGTGGAGTGCAGCAATGCCAAGCAGGGAGGTAATACATACTTGAAAATGGAAGGCTAATCTTATACTTGGCCTTAGTTTGAGGGGTGTGTGGTGCTGTAGGTTGGAAATATATATTGGAAATTGTGAGTTTACTGTTAAGTAAATTATGTTTGCATATATGCACTTGGGGCACAAATGTCACGACCTGACACATTTGTTTACATGGCATTTCCATAATGTCCTTCTAAAGTTCTCTGTGTTAACCACCATGCAATACCACTTAGCATGTTTGCACAGTGCACAACAGAATTAATTGAATGCATCTGCTTTCAATTATTGGCTGTCTGAGTCCTGTCTGCAGGTGTTGGGGAACATTGCTAACCAGCTTGCAATGCTGCTAAGTGAACCTGCATGATGGAAATCAAAAATTGCAATACTATATTGTTTTGACCTTTGCACATTTATAGACATCCTGTCTGCAGGTGTTCTGTCTGCTTCCTGGGTGGGCCACTATCTGGGTTTGCACACTGCTAAGCTTCATGCAAATGAGATAAGAACAGCCAAATCTGACATTTATTTTTCTCCAGTTCCCTTGTTTGTGCTAAGCTGAGCACTGCACAAATACTGGCCCCAGAAAAAAAAGGGGAAAAGTAGTTGAAATGAGGAAAAGCAATCAATAAAAGGGAAAAGTGGTTGAAATGAGGAAAAGCAATTTATGACATAAACACTACAAAATATTTTACTCCACATGAGAAACTTCTACATAGGTCTGGATTTGAACTCTCACTCCAATAAACCTTCAGAACACAGCAAGGGTGTCTTATCCCTTTTTGCCACACAAACAGCTTGTAGCAGGGAACTGAAATCATTCTGCATACAACCTACTGCAACATCATCCACAGTAGTATGAAACTATATGGGTCTCTATAAACAGTCCTAATTACTGTGTTCAATTGCTTTATCAAACTTCTGACTTTTGGGGTTTTATTAACCTTCTACAGTCTATTTCTTTCATTGATCTTGATATATCTGTCTATGTCTATTAAATCAAGTACCTTTCCTCTTAGCTCATTTTCTTCCAAACTAAGGGCACATCCCTTGTTTTCCAATTCCTCTGAGCATTCTATAAAAGATTCTATAGCATCTTCCTGTGGCACATTTTCTTCAACTTCATTCTGTGCCATCCATTCCTCTATCGTATGGGAACTCACTGGCCTATCACTCCCCAACATTGACTACATCAGAGTTTCCACAGTTTCATGTTTCTTCCCTTGCTGTCTAGCTTCAAGTGAATATATAAACTGGTTTCCTGTGGAAGGCTCCAAATTATCTTCATATGGCACCTGACCAGTTGCTTCCTGTTACACTGATTTCCCCCTTAATTTGGATATCCATTACTCTATCCTATTGTGGTGCTTTCTGAATTAGATTTTCTACACTGAATCTTTCACTTCACAAATACTCCATGACCTCAGTTTCTATTACTTTAATTTCTCCATTACTAATCTCCTTTTCTACTTTTTGATAAAACAAATGAATACAGTAATTAGGACTGTTCATTGAGATCCATGTGAGATAACAGAAGTAAACAGGATATATTACTGTGCAGATACATTAATAACAGATAAAGTTCTACTACAAGAACACTGGGTAGTGAGGGAAAGGAAGGGGAAAAAAGAATACCATCATGGAAATATCGAATAGAGAAAACTATAAAGCAGTTAAGACAAGAAGTGTCTCTGTTAGAAGATTATAGAAGAGAGAACAGATCAACAAAAATACTAAGAAAAATAGATGTGATAAAAGCAATGCACAGTATTAGAACATACCAGGATCTATCATGCACTATTGCAAATAAACTAAAAATTTCAGCACAGGCAGAAAGACTTAGAAGATATGAAAATAAATATAAAGGAAACGTACAAAATAAGCAATTTATTGATGATCCAAAAAAGTTTTATAGAAAATTGGGAAATAAGGTAAAAGGAATTGAAAGACTGCCAAAAAAAAGAAGAAATAGATACATTTTGGAGAAGTATCTATGAAGATCCTATGGAACATAACAAAGATGCTAAATGGATAGAAGAAGTTAAAGAAAGAATAGGAGGTTCAAAGGTACATGGTATGAAATGGGATGAAGTAACAGCCAGAGAGATTGAAACAAAGTCAAGAAAAGCCTCAAATTGGAAAACCTCAGACCCAGATGCAGTATCTCATTTTTGCTGAAAGTATTAACATCTTTGTACGAAGATTTAGCAATGAGTAAGAACTATTTACATGCGTACCCCAAACAAACACCAACCTGGTTAACAACAGGAAAAACAATCCTCCTACTTAAGAGTGAACCTGCAAGCTACCCTAAAAATTATAGGCCAAAAACTTGTCATCCGATGACGTATAAACTATACACAAGAACTGATGCTGACAGAGTTTATAGTCATGTAAAAGAAAACTCAATTATGGTAGTAGAACAAAAGGGCAATACAAGAAAGTCATGTGGAACAAAGGATCATTTGTTGTTAAATAAAGTCATAGTGGAGAACTGTAAAAAGGGGAAGAATCTAAGTATGGCATGGATTGACTACAAAAAAGTATTTGATAGTATCCCACATTTGTGGATAAAACAGTGTTTAAAAAATGTATAAGATACACCCTACACTGATCCACTACATTACAGTGGCCGTGAAACAGTAGCAGACCACTTTCCAATTAAGCCATGATAAAGAACAAATTATTATCCCAGGGATAAAAGTTCAAAGTGGGATATTCCAGGGTGACTCTTTGTCACTGCTGCTATTCTGCCTTGCCCTTATCCCATTAAGATGCCTACTTAACAGCTTAGGCCATGGCTACAGTTTGGCTCCTAGAAAACAACAAAGTGTAAAGATTTCGCATCTTCTCTTTGTCAATGATTTAACACTGTATAGCTCATCATATGAGGAACTCAAAGCACAACTGCAAGTTGTCAAAACTTTTTCAGATGATATAAGAATGTCAATTGGTCTTGATAAATGTGCAAAAGCCACCTTCAAAGCAAGAAAACTGTAATGTCAGAAAAACATCAGTTTGGGATAAAGTTTGATATAAAAGAACTAGAGCAAAAGGGAGTGTATAAATACTTGGGAATTGATGAAGGATCAACAATAAAACATGTATAAATGTGAATAAAACTTAGTAAGGAATATTTCAGAAGACGTAAATCAGTCCTGAAAACAGCACTGACATCTAGGAACAAAATTCAAGCTATAAACCAATTTGCTCTTCCTGTCCTAACTTACAGTTTTGGAGTGATTGACTGGCCCCAAAACATGTTGGCTAGATTAGATAGGAAAACAAGAAGGATGCTTCATGCTCACCAAATGATTTATAAAAATCAGTGCATACCAAGATTATATATTCCCCATTCTGAAGGAGGGATGGATCGCCTTGAAATTGATTATATGTATAGATCTGCAATCGTGGGACTCCACACTTATCTGCTGACCTCACAAGACCCAAACATAGTGAGAGTTTTGAAACATGAGGAGAATAAATCTAAGATGATTTCTCTACTTAATTTAGCAGAAGCATATCGGCATCAAGCAGGAATGGAAATCAAACCAGAAGTAGATAAAAATCAGGCAGCAATTGAATGTGCAAAAAACGAAAGAAAGAATATAAGGTGAAGGACCAGATGAGAAGGCAAGAAATGTGGAAAAAGCATAAATATAGTTGCAAGTATAGAAAACTGCTGGAAGAACCTCACGTTGATCAGGAATGAATGCAGGAATGGTTAAGGAGAGGCAAATTCAAACCAAGAGATGAAAGGTTAATATTGGCAGCCCGAGATAGTGGGCTACCTACACGTTTGTTTACAAAGTCCATTGAACATGTGGGAGAAACAAACAAATGTAGGTTTTGTAAAACCAAATTGGAAACAGTTGCACACATTGTTACAGGTTGCAACATACTAATGGCAGAAGAACTGTATACTAAAAGGCATAATAATGTGGCAAGATTGTTGCATTGGGGATTGTGCAAACATTATGGTACTGAAGTGGCTGAAAAACATTGAAAACAAGAGACACAAAGCATCATAGAAAATTATGTTTATATCACATGGGACCACCCATTACCAACAGTTTAAAAGATAGATGCTAGAAAACCAGATATAGTGGTACAAGAGAAGAAGACAAGAGTAGCATTGATCATTGAAATCGCCACACCCAGTGACTACAGTGTCTTGCATACAGAGAGGTACAAAGTCATAAAATATCAGGATCTGCAGGCCGAAATGAGAGCAATGTGGAAGAAAGATACCCAGACAGTTCCAATAGTAGTAGCAGCAACGGGTCTTATAAAAAATAATCTAAAATCGTATTTAGATATGTTACCAATCCATGTAACTCTGTACAAATTGCAGAAGGAGTCATTACTGGGCACATTGCGGGTGCTCCAAAGAGTACTTTTGGCTGACATCAAAGATTGAAACAATACTAATTTCATGAACTTTAATCGTACTTTGACTTAGGAATGGGTTCCATTACCATTATGGTATTAGAAACCCAAAAGACTTGGAGAAACTAAAAAGGGAAAAACCATATACTTCTGAAAGAACCTCATGTTGATTAAGAATGAATGCAGGAATGGTTAAGGAGAGGTGAATTTATACCAAGAAATGAAAGGTTAATATTGGCGGCACAAAGATAGTGGGCTACATACACGTTGGTTTACAAAGTCCATTGAACATATGGGAGAAAAAGACCAATGTAGGTTTTGCAAAACAGAAATGGAAACAGTTGCACACCTTATTGCTGGTTGTGATATACTTATTTCAGAAGGACTGTATACTGAAAGGCACAATAACATGGCTAGATGGTTGCACTGGGGATTGTGCAAACATTATGGTATTGAAGTGGCTGAAAAGCACTGGAAACATGAGCCACAAAGCACTATAGAAAATGATGAAGTCTACATCACATGGGATCATCCATTACCAACAGTTCAAAAGACAGATGCTAGAAAACTGGATATAGTGGTCTAAGAAAAAAAGACAAAAATAACTTTGATCACTGAAATTGTAACATCCAGTAACTACCTGGGTACAGAGAGACACAAACTCATAAAATATCAGGATTTGCATGCAGAAATAAGAGCAATGTGGAAAAAAGATGCCCAGATAGTTCCAATAGTAGTAGGAGCAATGAGTCTTATAAAAAATAGTCTACAATCATATTTAGATATGCTACCAATACATGTAACTCAGTATGAATTGCAAAATGAGTCATTATTGGGCACATTGTGGGTGTTGCAAAGAGCACTTTTGGCTGACATAAAAGACTGAAACAATACTAATTTCATGAACTTTAATTGTACTTGGACTTAGGAATGGGGTCCATTCCTGTCATGGTATTAGAAACCCAAAAGATTTGGAGAAATTAAAAAGAGGGTGAAACCATATACAGTCATTTGCACATGTATTAATTTTAGATGTAGTGCACTGAGTGGTCACACAACCATTTATGAGTACTACTTCCAAATGTGCAACTCTGTCTTACTTCTCTGTGTTTGTTGCTCATGTGTCTCTTATCTGACCAGTAATCTGAGACATGCAATCTGTAAGCCATTCTATATCATTGTCCTTAAAATGTGTGAGTATATTAAATGTCAATAGTATAATGTACAGTTGCCAACAAATGAAGGGGAAGTTGGATGTTAATGAACAGAACCTTTGCATTGTGTGCTGCTTACTTACATTTCCAACCCTAGCAAAATTACTTCTAATACTTTTATAAGTCTAACCTGACACACCCACTAGATATAGAGCAGTCTGCATTGCTGTTGTGTTTTCCTTCTTCCTACCAGTAGTCATTCACAGTTGCAATCCAGTAAAAAGAAATTTTGAGGGAGTGCCCACATTATGTTTATATTGGCTATACTGAGCCAAGTACTTGAGATTTAGCAATTCTAATGAGATCACACATGATTTGCATCTTCACCATGCTGACAGCCCTGAATCTACACCATAAAATGGCAACCTGAAGGTGAGGAGACTTGTTTATGTGGCGAACACAGAAGAGGCTATTACTTTGGCTTATATCTGCACAGAAGATTATTGAACTTGAGAAGGTATGCTTGCATTTTTCAGCTATCTACTGCATATCCTGAAATGCCATTAAAAATCTGGTGAAAAAAAAAATATATATATATATATATTGATTAGCAAATGCTACACTTTTATCTGTATGCATTGCTTCGAAGGATACTGATGACATGGACATGCTTGTCATGGCATTTCACAGGTATGCATGATAGGCAACACCTTAAAATAGAATGTTCTGTGTTAAATCTGTAGACATGTTTCAGGGACATTTCATTTCCCTGTTCTTCGGAGAGTGGGAGAGCAAAGCTGCATTTCTGTTATGGAAAAAATATCTCCTGAGGTTAAAGGACTTCCAAAGCACTAAAAACAATGTAAAAAACAAGAAACAGCTAAAAGTCCACCACAATTGTCTTTAATAAACGACAAAGCTCTTGAGTAAAACTCTTCATCAGTATCTAAAAAACATGCAATCTTTCTAGATGTAAATAACTAATAGCAGCCAATCAAATTCATTCTTCATCACATGTTCTGAACTTTACAAAAATTATAAGTGTCCACATAAAAAACATGCACTTGATTAAAATACAGGAAAGGATATGAATTTTAATCAAGTGTATGTTTTTTATGTGGGCACTTTAATAATTTTTGTAAAGTTCAGAACATGTGATGAAGGATGAATTTGATTGGCTGCTATTAGTTATTTAAATCTAGAAAGATTGTATGTTTTTTAGATACTGATGAAGAGTTTTACTCGAAAGCTTTGTCGTGTATTAAAGACAATTGTGGTGGACTTTCAGCTGTTTCTTGTTTTTTACATTTCTGTTATGGACAGACAAGGATATGTTGTTACCGTTACTCTCCCTTGCTTTGCATCTGGCTCATTGTTCATATTTCAAATATCTAGAAGGTTTTATGTTTCTCCAGTGGGTAATACTTAAATGCTGCCTTTTCTTATCTGGTAACAGTTATTTTGTAGTTATGTGATACTTATGTGGATTATCCTTCTGTTGTCTTTTAGAACACCTAGGACTATGGCACTCAGGCTTCTCAATCCCAATAAAAAGACCCTTCAGTGACCTTGAGAATCAGGTCATTGTGGAAGCTTTTAGGTGACATGGTTCCTTTTGGCTTGAGAGGGGAAGTGGAGATATGTCAGGCTGAATGCAAATTTGGCAGCATATAGTTGCAGATGTGAATGCAATTGGCAGCCACAGCAGGACATATGATCAGGTGCACCAAGGGCCAATAACATGATCTCAACTGCATGGAGGAGAGGAGCTGCAGTGGCCCATGATTGGATTGGTACTGGAAGAGGCTTGCTACAGAGCCACCACTAACAGCAAATGAAGAGTTTCTGTTCCTGTCCGCTGTTAGGGATCCAAACATCTCCAGGGAAAGTGGAGAACAGCATGTCCTTATCATTGGTGCTACTGTTTCAGGGACTGCAAGTATGTCCCAGGAAGAGCTTCCAGGTAGGCTTTTGTATCTCAGTTGTTAAACTCTGTTGCATAGCAAAATCTTTGCATCAATAAATTAGTCCTGTTAAACAAGAAATTGGTTGGGGGTCTTGAAGACTGCTACAGTTAACAACACATTCTGATTGATTATACATGGGGCTTAGGACGGGCTTGTCATCCAAGTACTTGTTGAAAGTATAGATAAAGGACATATAAAGGGCAAACAGTTTTACTCCCTGTGTTACTGTTAATTGTGATGACATTGTCCTTACTTTTTGCTTAACTTCTTCCAGGACCATCTGGCATAGGGAGCATACTATCATCTGTAGACGGTAAGCCAAACATTTTTATGTCTGTACTGATGAACGCTTTAAAGAATTATTTAGTGTGACGATGTCAGGAGAGTTGTGTGTATTGCTTTACTGTAATTGTGGCACCACTGTTATTTTGTTAGCATATATTGGACTATAGTAGTGTATGCATTCATTTTTTCCTGTGTTTGTTGATTATTATCACAGGTGATCCTGACAGTGGAAATATGGGACCTCTACCTCCTGATGTCAGAGTATCAGCAGACTCTGATGATGGTGACAAAACAGAGGCAGAGTCAAGGGGTGCAGAGGTTGACTCTGACACTGAGCTTGACATATAGCTATCCCTTGTAATTCCATTGCACACACCCAGTAGGCCTGTGCCTACCCATTCCAGTGTGTCCTCAGATACTTGATAGGTGGAAAGTGAGACAATCAATCAGGGAAGTGTGGTTACTGTGGTTTCAGTGCCTGTTAACTCTGGCCGTAGCCAAAGTCTGGATGAGGTGCCATGCAGGAGAGTTGTTAGGGGTGCTTGAAGGAAGCCTGCTGTCCATCCTCCACTTGATCCAAGTGTCTCTTCCTGTGCCACTCAATATAGGCTTAGGGCCATCATGCAGGCATGTTCCCATAGGTGCTCCAGAGAAATGCTTATGGTTGTAGATGTGGCACAGGCTGACATGCGTGACTGCCTCCACAGTGTTGCTGATTCAATGCAGCAGATGAATGACATGTTGGAACAGACAATGTCTGTGATGGAACATCTGCTGAGAGGGAGATGACACCCTCATGGGCATAGGTCAGCCACATCATCTGCTGTTAGCCAACATGGTCATGCCAGATCACAATCCCATTATAGCAGTACTTCCACTGCTCCATCAGTGTTTGAGCTGTACACACCCAGAGATGGCAGGCCATGGAGTCATAGTCCTGGGAGTCCTTATGAGGGGATCTCGTCCAGCAGACATCAGTTGTGTTCAGGCAGCAGAAGTGCATCTGACTGTGGGCATGGACAGGCAGTGCAACTCCTGGCCGAGTCAGTGCTCATGGTCGGGTATGACAACGATGAACTGCCACTTTTACCATGCATGGCTCACACCTGTCTGACATACAAAGATACAGAGTTAGCACAGACATTGGCTGTGTTCATGCAGACTCTCACACACCAGTTTCATCTGTATGATCCATACAGACACACACAAAACAGTTAAATGGTTAGGTGGTGAAGCTTAACATTCATTTTCTCTCTCACTGGCCAATTGTTACTTTATCCAAATGTCTGCCTGCTTCTCTTTCTTACTTACACACATTCACCAACCTTTTGTGTCAGCCTAGGCTTCCTGCACTCCACTACAACACCCTGTTCAAGTGATGATAACTGTGCCATATTGATGTTTTCTATCTTTTGGATTCAGGGATACATAAGTTTATTTATTTATTTATTTATTTATTTATTTATTTATTTATTTATTTGACATTTGTTAACTGGGCTAAGTCCAACTGGGCAGAGGCCCTTTTTCAGGGAATGCCTGGGGAGAAAAACTCCATGCACATAATCACTTCAGGAGTCTAAACAAAGTTATAGAGTGAGCACACAAAGTAAGTTGAAAAACATATACAAGCTAGGTAAAAATTGCAGAAATAATAGTAATTTATAAAATAAAATTGAGTACATAGTCACTTCAAAGTAATTTACATTTGTTACTATGGCCAGTTTACAGTTAGTTAGTTAAGAGAAGTTGAAGTTAGTTGAAAGAATTAGTTGAAAAAATAAGGTGAATTTAGAATTAATAGAGAAGTTTTGTGTCTGTTGCTCAGGGTGCATAGCTGACTTGTTCTTAGTATATCTGCATTTGTGATGTAGAACTGGCAGTTGTACCTTTGAATTATATTGGTCTTAGAAAGTTAAACAGTTGATACCATCAAACGTTTTTCCTTCAGTATTGTTAATGATCTTGTGAGGGTTGCGAAGTCTGAAACTGAAATATGTATCATTACTTTCTAAATTCTCTCTTTAATGATTTTTCCAGTACAGACATGTGGTGCTAAACTGAGGGCATGCGGTGACCATCACTAGGTTTGAGAGGTATGATTGTGTGAATCTTTGATGCCTGAGGCCTACTGCTTAATAATGGATACATGTAAGTCAAATAAATCTCTGTTGTCACATGTTAAGGCCATTTCTGTACAAACCTCCCACCTTTTACATGCTTACACTGCCAAGTAACAACATGGAAGGATATGCCAGTTATTCATATTATTGCACAGTACACACAACACTTATCTTGTAAATCTAGCAGTTGTAAAAATTTTAGTCCAGGGCTGACTCTGTCTGATGTAAGCAGTACACAACCATTACATAGTAGGTAAAGTTTGTGAGTGTTGCCTGGCATCAATGTTACTATATGTATGTGCATAGAATGGAGGTTTAAGCTCCTTAGGTGGTGAATGAGTGTGTTATGTGTTGTCTCTTAGCCAATGCAAGGGCATATTGAGCAAACCTACATTTATCTGCACCCCCAGCAGCTGCTGGATCCCCCTATGACACTTCACCTGCTTGTGGCTGTGATGACCTTGCCATTGGTGGTGGGATGTGTGCCCCTTCCCCTTGTTGATCCTGTTGAATCTGTTTTCTTAGGATGATGCTGTGTAGCATGGCATTTACTGTAAATATTTCAGTGTATGCACATGGATTATACTCCAAGGCTCCCCCAAATGTATCTAGGCACCAGAACCACGACTTCAGCAGCAAAAAAAAACACCCTCTATGATATTTCTGGTTTGAGCGTGTGCCTCATTATGGCGTTCTTCAGAAGGTACGTGTGCATTTCTGGTGGGTGTCATCAGCCATGGTTCCAGTGCATAACTTGCATCCACCAGTAAACTACCCCATGAAAATCTGATACAGTTGAGAGGTGTGCCAGATATGTGAGTCATGGTAACTGCCTGGGTTGCCAGCATACATGTTCATGATGATTCCCTTGGCATTATACATGACTTAGCAGTTAATAGAGTGGAAGCCCTTTCTATTTGTGTAGAGCCTTCCCTGTTCCCCAGGTGGTGCCTTAATTTCCACATGTGTGTAATCTATGGCACCCATTACTTCAGGGTAGTGTGCTACAGAGTACAATTCCTGCATATTTCCGGCCTTGTCCTCAGGAGTGCCACTAGCATGTTGGAGAATAGCATTCAACAACTGATGGAGGATCCTGGATGCTGATGCCTGTGACACCCACAGCATGTCCCCTGTTGGTCTCTGAAAGGTACCTGTAGCTAAAATTCTAAGTGCTACACATACCTTTGTCTCCACTGGGATGGTTTCTCCTCAGTTTGCCCTGGCTCTGAGTTGAGGATGACAGAGGTTGCAGAGTCCCTATAGTGTGTCTCTATCCATCCGGTAGCACTTTACAATTTCCATATATTGCAGATTGTGATAAGTTAAACAGAGTCTGAAAACTCTTCTCCTTCTTGGCCTTCATCTATTAGCAGCAGCAGAATAGAGTTCAGCCTGTTGCACATACACATGAATTAAAGCAACAGTAGACCCTAACATTGTTTTTGTGCATTCCAATATATTTTGTAATTCACAGGGAAAACCAGCACTGTGTCTACATGGTTGCTTTATAGCTTAATAGCTCCTCCATTTTGGATTGGTTGATTATAATACGGTTTAGCTGTTTATGCTCTAATTTGCATGCCACAGAGTTTACTTGTTTGCAGGCTCTGCATGCTGCTTATTGAATCCAAAACATTGTGTTATCATACCATGTGTGAGTTGTGCCACAATGCACACATGGTGTAAACAGACCATGTAGACTTATTGAATCTGGCTGCATATCTTTTTTGCTGTAATGGTCAAAAGGCTACAGAATTTATATGGACATTTTAGCTGCTGGGGTATATTTTGCAATGAAAATTCAATATGTTAGTCAAAGGTTAAGGCTTGGTTGATTAAAATTCTTAAATTTTGCTGTTCTGTAACAGCTGAACGGGGCACTTAGAAGGATTCAGAATAGCAAATGTTGAGTTGCTGAGGCTTTGTAAGTTTTTGGTGGCTGCAAAAGGCATAACATTAGACTTCTTATTTTTGAGATCCAGTTCCAGATATATGAGAAGTCAATTTTAAGATGAATTTGCAGAAAGGAGGCATTTGTATGTACTGCTGCGAGAACTGTATCATTAACATGAATTACTGATTTAGTTAGCGGAAGGTCAGAGGGCAGATGATTAATGAAGAGTAAAAATAAAAGGGGACTTAAAACTAAGCCTTGGGGTACGCTTTTAAGTAAAGGTATTGAGTAGGAGAGATAGGAATCAGAGAAGATAGCAAAAGATCTATTAGAGAGGTAGTGTTTAAACCAAGCAAACCCATTCTCTGAGAAACTACAGCTGTTTGCATAATAAATTATGATTAACTTTGTCAGATCTATTTTTACATCTAGAAAGATTGTCCCAGTGATAAGACCTTGTTCTGTGTTAAGAATAATATTATCAAGAAGGTTTTGTATTCCTGTTTGAGTACAATATTTGCCCCAGAAGCAATGCAGACTATTAATTAAAAAGTCTTACATTTGTAAGTATTAAAAAGTTGCTGGTATATAAGCTTCTTGAATACTATAGCAACAGGGCAAAGATTTGAGATTTTCAGAAATCATTAGCGGAGGGATGGTTATCTTTAGGAAGGGAGTTTATGACTGAGTGTTTATATGGGACAATGGATGTAGTTAGTGAGATATTAAATATCCATCTTGCTTAGGAAATTTCCCCATATAGCAGGAAACATGAACATAGAGTGAAAATATGGTTTACAGATATAATGTTATTTTTGTGGGAGTACTTCCACTTTTTTTAATCTGAAGTAGTTTTGAAGTAAAAATGTGCTTTTTTTCTTCTTATGAGGGCATGAAAGAGTAGGTCAGTTTTTGCTACAGAATGATTGTTGAATGTAGTATTGCCTTGAGGAGGGGCTAAGGATAGAGATTATGAGATTTAATGCACAATATATGAAGGTAAGGGGGGATTATTTATTTTAGGAAAGATTTTATTTGTGATTAACACTGTTAAAGTTGCTAAAAGTCTTATTAGGTTACCTAAGTGTTTCGTATCAAGCTTTAGTTTCATTAGTGTTTAAGCTTGTAGCAGTTCTACGGTGGTAGTATTTATCATAAACTATAGTGTCATTTGGATTAGACTTCCATATTTTCTATGCCTTTTCCCTGTCTCTGGGCCATTAGCCAAAGAGTTTTATTTACCTGTAGGAAGTTGTAGCTTTTAAGCTTTACAGTCTTAAGGGGTAGTAGTTTGTCTTGTATGGGGTATAAGATAGAATACAATGTGGAGAGGACAGAAATAAGGTTTTTGCAGGAATATACTGGTGACCTGTCAATCAGTTGAAGCACTTGTAAAAATAGGTTTGAACAGTTCTCAGAAACAGATCTAGTTTGTAAACTGAAAAGGGGAGACTGGGGTTATATATGACCACTGTAAGGGAAGAGAAAAATAGTCACTCAGTGAAGGAAGAAGTATGTTGAGATGTGGACATT
This sequence comes from Protopterus annectens, assembly GCF_019279795.1. Lineage (NCBI taxonomy): Eukaryota > Metazoa > Chordata > Ceratodontiformes > Protopteridae > Protopterus > Protopterus annectens. The sequence goes on along the minus strand of NC_056725.1, from coordinate 391,871,009 downwards.
TATCAGATATATTAGTCAATGGCCGAGCAAGAATTGTGGAAGTAGAGGATATGATCTTGGTTATGTCCCTTCAGTTATAGGTTGTGTAAGGTTTGGGGAAGATAAGAAATGGTTTAGGTTTAGTTTATTCTTATCATGAAAGTTAAGGTTCAGGTTTCCTAGAATAATGGCTTTATATTGCCTTGTTATCTTCAGTATTTCTAGTAATACATTTGAATATCTGTTACATTGGTTGATGGGGGATCTACATGGTTGCTGTGTAGATTTTTATGTGCAATTAGTGATATACAGATAATATTCCAGTTAGAGCATTTCATGTGTTACATTTGTATTTGCTATGTAGATTGGAGAGAGGCTGCCAGATTGTTGTGTATTCACGTAATATTTCCTCCACTTTTGTATTTATTTGGTTGAGTATTGCAAAAGTAGCAGTAGCTGGATATCTTTAGTGGGATTCAAAAATAATTTTTTAACCAATATTCTATAATTGCCATAGTTTGGGGATTGTAATGGTTGACCCAACATTCTAGACTGGACTATTTCTTATTGATACTTGCAATACCCATATGATCTACTGCGAGGAGTTTTCTATGGAAGATGTCAAGAGAGGTGGGAAAGATGGACTAAGATTGCTTTTGATATTGCCACAGACAGACAGCATTGTGGTGAGTGAAATTATAGTAGATTTTATTGTAAGATACCAATGCATACAGAGAAGTATTGGTAAGAAACATTATACTAGATGTATAGATTAGTTTATAAAGACATGGGGGGGTGCTTTATGTGAGATGTTCACACTATTGGTATATTGACTGTGGATTAGTCAGTAGTGTCAATCAAATGAGTGAGTCTATGAAGCTGTGTATCATTGGAGCAGGTAGACTGCAACTGTAGTGTGGATAACTGCGTTAGGCCGCGGTGGTGCAGCAGTTAGCGTTATCGCCTCACAGCAAGAGGTTCTCCCGTTCTATTCTCGGTTGGAGTGCCTTCTGTGTGGAATCTGCATGTCCTCCCCACGGTCGAGTGATGTTTAAAGACATGCAGGTAGGTGCATGCGTGAATGGGTGTGCCTTCTTTGAAGGCTGGGTGTTGGGCTGGCAACTCAGCACCATAAAAATCCACTCCCAATCATTAGCAGACCGGAGTTTCGCTGTGGCGACCCCTAACTGGGAAAAGCCGAAAGACATTACTTGAAGTATATGGCTCACTATGGAAATGTCAGATGTCAAAATGCTAAGTGTCAATATGCTAAAAGTCAGAGAACACAAAAGAAGAGAAAATCTCTAAGATCACTCTTCTCCTTAAAACATCTTTGGGGGGCAAGCCTCCAACCCCACCACCCAAACTTATGTATACCAAGTCTGAGTCTGCCATACCTTGGAGAAAAGGGAATATTCCAAGAAATAGCATCTCATATCTCTCAGCTGTACAGATTTTCACAGAATGTCCAGATTTTGCCTCATAATTTTGGTCTGTTTTTCATACAATTGTGGGATTCTGGCAAATTACTGGCAAATCATTAAAGACTGAAGTTAGAAAATAATGATAGACATTTGAATTTAAGACTTCATACCCTTCAGAACATTAATGCTAATGCAAAACCTGTTATTCTATTAGCTTTCTAGGTCTGTAAGAGCAATATTTAAACATTGGCCCTATTGTTGAGCCTTTGTTACACTTTTTTTGAAAGATTTGTCCAGATTTCTTGCTCTAAGAGGTTGAGAGGTATGTAAGTAGTATATGTAAGTCCGATCTTTCAGCCATTCAGTCTCTGTATTTTGGTACTTGACACAGAAAGTGTGATTAGGAACAGATGAAAGAAGGAAACAGTGAAAATAAAGCTGTAAAGTAGGAGCTGTAAGTGTAAGTAACTGCGACTAGGTAGAGGCAGGAGATTTCCTTGTAAAATGGGAGTTAGAAGAGTAGTTGGGGTCTATCTGCTAGGAGAAGCAGTAGTAGTTAATAGCAAGTGTTTTGTTGGTGGGTATTGAAAAGAAATGAATTGGGGGACAGGAACTCTTTCTATGATTTAACAAAGTAGGTGAAATATGTAATAAGATATTAAAATAATTTTAAAGGTAATCTCTTCATTCTAAAAGTTGTATAGAGTTACTGATTTATTTTGGATTAAGGGTGTGTGTTATTAAATAGGGAACAGCGATATTATTTTGTACTCGCAAGTAGAATGTTAGTAAGGACAGTGAAATTAGATAGTCAATCATATTTATGGAAACAAGCTTAAGAGAGTCCCAGGGTATGCTGGGATAGGGGCATGAGGAGAGTGACATATGCAGGCTGACATTCAAAGAGCAGCATGCATGTATTAGTGCGCACCTGCACACTGCATCAGGAAAAAGATTGCTGAGGCAGAATTACTGTCTGATGAAACTCAGCTGCTGAGGAAAGCACTCTATCAACCTAACTCAGCAAGGCAGGAGCCCATAAATCATGCAGATGGCAGATTATCAATAAAGATTGAAAAGGATTTTTTAATATATACAAAATAACACTGGTGGGAAGCAGACTAGTTTACAGCTGAAATAAAAAAAACTGCTATGGACAATTAAAAAACGGAGGGGTAACTACTTAAATAGCAATATTTTAGTCAAAATGCAGATAACAGATACTGGAAAAGTACCTAGAATGTACTTTGCAGTACTGTAATATGGAATGCTGGGGGAGGAGTTCAATAAGTGCAATATCACTATAAACTTTTTGCTTAAATATGTATATTCATGAACAGCAACAACACATTAGGCTCTATCTTTTATACACTACTTAGCCAAAATAACGCACCCAATGGTAGATGCTGTTCTCAGATAATTTTAACTCAGTTGTGAAGCAATAAATATTTTTACTTAAACAGTAGAGGATGGCAGTTCATAGCGAAGGACTTCTTATGAATAGTTTCATCCATCTAAAGTCAATGTAGACACACATTATGCCTGTCTGAAAGGATGTGACTCCAAGCCTTCTGTACAGCATTTCTCTTTTATAAGCCTAAAGTTATATGTTGTGATGGGCATAAGGTAACAGACTCAATGAAGAGTCGGCCCAAATTATAACTCCTTTGTACATGAGTTATAATTTGAGACTACACTTCAATGGCTCTATTTTCCTATTATTTTTAAATTCAGCAAGAGACCCCTGGACCTTCAGTTATCTATGCTGTGAAACTCCAACTACAGATTTTGGTTAATTTCCTTTCCAGGGCTTCATGGAATGGGTTTAGCCAGACTTCCTTAATACTGATGATTTATTACTAATTTGCAAAGGAGATACCCAGGGCTTTTATCCAGGGTTGCCACATTTGTGTGATCGCATTTCCTGACAATCAAACCATGCACCTATATACATTAGCCACACCCCACTCCCATCTGCCCTGCAACCTTTATAAACCACACCCCCTCTTATGAAGACCCAGTCTCAATAATGCACAGTCATAATAACTAATTAATAACGAGCATATGACACAACGTTCACTGTGATATAATTGACATTTTATTTTAATTGTAAATACAAACAACATACACTGGAAACATTTCAGTTTTACACTACAAGAAATAATAGCAAATCAATGAGGCAGCATTGCAATAATTTGCAGAAATCACAGCGGGTATCTACTGTAGTACACATGGATTACTATATTACATAAGAATTACAAGTCTGGACTTTGGTATTTTAACACACCATGTCCTTCTTCACACGAAATGCTTGAAAAATATATTGATTTCAGCAATGGATATTAAAATGCTAAAGAGTGCAATACTCTAATCAGAGTGCAATTGCTCTCCATTATATGTTACCTAACAGCCATCAAGACATATAACCTATGCTTATAAAAGAGAAATGTTGTACATTCCTGCAGTTGGATAGATTCCTGTCTAGAGGAATATGTTTTAGAGCAACATATTGATTACGGTGTGTATGAATTCTTGACTAACAGCAACCCCAGAGTACCCACAATGTCCCAGATACCAAAAGTACACAAGAATATTACTGAGCCACCATTTTGACCAATTGTATCAGCTAACGGCTCCAAGACACATCCCTTGGTCATCATGGTAGACACAATGGTTAAGCATGTAGTGGAGAATACCTCCCATTTAGTGAAAGATTATTGGCAATTTTTGAGGCATTTAAAACAGGAACTTTGCTCATAGGACTTGATCTTTTTAACTGCAGATGTCAAAAATTTATTTTCATCTATGCCAAAATTAGAAGGGTTAGAGTTATTTGAAGAGACCCTCTATACCCGGCCTTCCTAAAGTTATGATGATACAGTTTTGGTATGTGTGTCAATGGCCCTAATATTAGAGAACAACTATAGTTTTTTGAGGACCAGTATTTTCAGTAGGTTAAAGGTGTAGCAATGGGGGCAGCATGTGCCCGTGTATATTCCAATATAGTACTGTTAGGATGGGAACTTCGCTATGTTTTCCAAAGTGAATATTGGACCAGCATTGTATTATATACTAGATATTTGGACGACATATTTATATTATGGAAAGGTGAAACAGAACAGATACCTAAATTTATAAAATATTTAAATAAGTCTACTGATTTTTTACATTTCACCTTTGAATACAATAGTTCAAGTATCAACTATTTAGACACTACTATTTCCCATTCAGAGAATGGATTTAAATGTAATATTTATCGCAAGAGTCCACACTGTAATGCTTACCTACATTTTTCTAGTTGTCACCCACTGGCTCAGAAAAAAAGTTTGGTTATGGGACAGGCTATAAGAATAGCTTGCATGATGTCAGAGTTTGCAGATGTAAATGAAGAATTGACCAATTTAGGTAATATGTTTAGAGACAGGGGTTACCCCAAAAAGTTAGTGGATTACATCATACAAGGAGGTTATGAAAACTGGGGTAAAATATATGTATCACTTTTAGGGGTGGGCTTCCCCAATGAAAACAATTGTGGCAACTACATACATTGTAAAAATTATGAAAGGGCATGTGTTATACAATATAGTCCCCTTTCAAGTGGGATTAAAAATATTATCAGAAAGAATTGGAGTATCTTCAGGGTGAATCCGGATATCAAAAGAACGGTGGGAGAGGAACCCCTATTTATCAATAGGGTAGGAAGGAACGTAAAAGCACTACTGGAGAATAAAGTAGTGACAAGCAATGGTGTCATCAATGGTGCAAAACTTTCTGGTAGTTGTAGTCAGTGTCGATTTATTAACAATGAGAAAGGCATCATTTTGGAAAATACTATGGGAAGTAAAGTCACGTTCAAGAAAGGGAATTGTCTTACATCCAGGGTAATTTATCTGGCTATATGTGAATCCTGTACAGGATATTATGTAGGAAAAACTGAAAGATGTTTAAAAAATAGAATTTGCAAACACATCTATGAGATCAAAAATAAGAAAGAAAATAATGCCTTACACAAGCATTCCCTTTTATAAGAAAATGTTGTTAAATTTAAATTTGGGATACTGGAAACAGTAGAAATTGACCATAGAGGGGGAGATTGGAAGAATCTCTTGGTTAAAAAAAGAATTGCATTGGCAGCTAAGGTTAACCATAACTATACCACCAGGTTTGAATGAATCATTGTCTATACCCCCAGTACTGAAAGAGAAAGCAGACAAACTATAAATAAATTATTCTTGTATTTATATGTATTTTTATATTTTTATGGAGGACAACAAATTTCAATTTTAATAATTGTAATGAGTGTATGTTAACATAGTTTTAATTGATGCTACATATTTTGATGTTTGATATTTTCTAATGTTTACACTTTTTAGCAAGTACTATTTATGGCAACTAAGTAGTGAGATTTCTTACCAGTATATTATTGGTCAGAATTTCACCAATTAGGGATGTTAGTGTGTTATCTAAGTGATTAGAGGGAATTTTTTTTGCATTCTGATGAAGTCCCCATTGGAGAGGGACAAAAGCGCTGTTTCTACAATAAAGTGATTTTCATTCCTTTTATCTCTGTGGTGTGATATTTTTTTATTTTTTATGGTTACTAGTTTGCGTATCACACACTTTTGGATAATATGAAACACAGCAATTCTTTCTGCTGTGTGTAAATACATTTTTCTTTTAAACACCTTCATTTAATAATCTCTTAAGACATAGACAAACATGCATTAACAGAAAGGAAAACGAACTATAATAAAATGTTTTCCATTTACATATATTGCACAGGTGGCATCATTACTTTTGCCTGTTTTTCATTGCACTTTCTCCATTAGTTCTGGTCTTCAATTTCTTTATAAAATATACTTGAACTGTATTAATTCTCTGGCTCTGACGTCATGTGACCAGCTGTCTGGCCAGATTGCTACCAAATTATTCATAAAATGATCTGATTTAGATATGTGTGACATACAGCAAGTGCTCATCTTTGCCGTGCTGTTTGCTTCTGTACTCCCTTTTGGAGAACTGCTACGAGACCTCAGGGCATGCAGTTCTTACAAGATTTTTGAATGAACCAAATGAAATGTCTTCTGTATTTCTCCCTAGAGACTGTAGTAAACATAAAGTCCTGAGTGCCTTTGGGAAAGTTTGAACTCTAAATAGTTATGCTTTGCTAACTATATTAGTAAGAGCTTTAATATCACAGGTCTCTGTAAACAATAGGTATATTAGATCTAATGACATTGTTTATATTTTTCAACATAACTGCTTCAGTGAGGACATTACCAACACAACAAAGTAAGCTTGATTAGGATACATTAATTTCACACCTTGTGCTGCTATGTTTGCTTATAAAATGGGAAGCCATCTCTTTGAATATATTGTCCATAGTATATTCAAAATCAATTTTCCTAATATAGATTCTTCTACTGCTGAATGCTTGACACGGTGGTGCAGCGGTAGCATTGTTGCCTCACAGCAAGATTTTCTCCCATTCGATTCTCAGCTTGGGTTGGGAGTGCCTTTTGTGTGGAGTCTGCATGTCCTCCCCGCGGTCGAGTGGGCATTTGAAAGACATACGTTGAATGGGCCTGCCTTCGTTGAAGGTTGTGCATTGGGCTGGCAACTCAACACCATAAAAAACAAATGCCAATCATTAGCGGACCGGAGTTCTGCTGTGGCGACCCCTAACCAGGAAAAGCCAAAAGACAAACAACAATATTCTTCTACTGCTGAGCACAGGGGGCCTCTTTGTGTTGTAAGTGCAGTATCTCTAGCTACACCATTCCTGAAATTGCCTCTGTTAACGACATTTCTTTTGATAAAGCTGGCACCTTTACTTACAGCATTGATTGTGTTATTTAAGCCCTCAACTGCTTCAGTAATCGTTCATAAATAGGGGAGAGTAAGAAGAAATTTAAAATAAGAACGTAGGAGTAGCTGAGATTTTTTACCAAGAATATGTACAGTCCTATGTCCTTGCACTTTTTAAAGTACTGTGACAACTCATTTTATAGCATTTCTGTTACTGATTTGTGTTATTGCAAACTGAGAAAATATGTGAATCTGTCTTGTTCTTGAAATTCCATACTTTATTCCCTTTAGAATGTAATTCAAATTTGAATTAGAAATGCACGTTTTAGATTTATTGTTAACCTTTGCTCTTTTTGTCAGTGCATCACCTCTCAGTTAATTGTTTTTATTGGTTTTGTGTTTCTATTAGTTTTCTGTAACTGTCTTTTTAATTGAATTATTGGCTTGCTTCAGTCAATTTAAAGCACATTTTGCTCTGCCTTCTATTACCCTTCGAAGTTCTTTTACCAAAGTGCCAGGATTTATTAAATGTAGTTTTACATGTTGCATGTTATTTTATTTATTTCACAGTCACTGTTGGAATTTATTCTTTTCTGACAAAGGTCACTATTAAACATGCTTGCCTACAAAGGCTAGAAAAGGATGAAAGAACAAAAAGAAAAGTGCTTTGCAATGGTTATAGCACTGCTGATAACAATTCCTGCTGATAAGCTGAAGGAGGTTAAACCAAATGCTGTGATTTTCTGTTAACTGACCTCTTTTCAAAAATGTAATAATACTGTGAATATTTTACGCATCTCTACTTTCCATTGTGATGACAACTAAAATCCACTAAAAGAATCCCTAGGTTAATCATTGCATCAAGTTCAGTACTGAACAGTGAGGCCTGTTACCACAGTCAAGTTCCTCTTGCTCATGATTCTGCAAGAAAAACACATTGATATAAAAACTGTGAACACAACCTCACCAAAAGTTACTTCCACCAAAACACTAAAATCTGTTCCCAGCATCTCAGAAACTGTTGCAGATGGGGATTGAAAAGATTTAACTCCCTCACAATGGGGGAACAAGTACATATTCCTCAGCAGTACTGAACTTTCACCAGAGCCGCATTGGGATTGAAGTCACACTCAGGCTGCAGTGAAAGTGATAGCAGTGGACTGCATTATACTACAATGATTTTTCATATCTGAATATCGAACAATAGTTAAAAGATAGTTAAATGTTTCAGAATCCACATGCATGTCCACAGACATATTTCACTGACTGGTATGTTCAGAGTATATATACACACATGATGTACCGCAGCCATTATTTCAAACCCTGTTCCCATTTCAGTGATTCACATGATTGCACAGTTAATGGAGCCTGAGAAGAATCTTCAAACCTGCATAATGCTATTTTCTAGCTTATAATGATTTTTTTATAAGTAGCAGACTTGAGTTTTCTTCCTGCTACATGCACATTTCTCTACTCATCACTGTCATACTCAGAGACCTGAAACTGGCAAGCAAAACCACAGCAAAGATTTGGAGTGAGCGGATCCTTATAGACTACAGTCCTCTCTCGCTCTCTCTCTCTATATATATATATATATATATATATATATATATATATATATATATATCACATTATTATCAACAATTTAGCCGTTTATATAGAGCCAAGTGAGCCACTGTAAATGATGTCTGTCTTGCTCAACCTCTAGCCTTCTAGTGGATGTTAAAAATGTATTTTTTCATCAATTTTGAAGGTTTAAATGACCCATACAGCAAGTAAATTATGTTTAAAGTGAATTAAAAGGTAAAACAACCTATGCAGAGAAACTAATGTACCAAATGGAAGGAAATGTCAACACAATGCTGCAACATGAAGAGGAGATGACTAAAAAGCTTCCAGCCTTTTGATGGCAGGTAGAGGAAGTAAGGAAATGATAAAAACACATTAGCAAATGGCTGCCTGTATGCAGCAAAAGGCTGATTGTAAAAACTGCATACAGTTATTTAAAATGTACTAAAGAAGCAGCAGGATTTAGAATGCAGAACATGCAGAGAAAACTTTAGAGTCATTGGCTGAGGGGGAGAGAAGTACTGTATGTAGAGAAGTGGATATGGCAAATAACTGAAATAATTGAATGGTTAAATAAACAAATAGGCAGAATACACAGGGTTGGCAGATTTCCTGGAAAATGCTGACAGTCTGAGATATTTATTTGTAAAATGTCATAGTTAGAGGCTGAAGGAATGAATTTTGAAGACTGCAGCATTCAGGAAGGACTTTGTGATAGGTGACTGCAGAATTAAAATAATAGATGATTTTGCCCTACAAATTTATCTGAAATTAAAAGGTTTAATAATGGCAGTCTGGCATTTAAGGCAAGCAGGAGTGGCATCATTTCTAATATATCACATAGTGCTCAAAGTCACCTAGAAAGAACATTTATTGTGGACTAAGAATGAATCAAAAGCAATTTATATATACAAACATGGCAGCTTGGAAAATCACTGGCGGTTGGAGAGAAGAGGGGATTCCCCTGCAAATGCTACAAATGGCACAGCAGAAGAATATCTATAGCTCTTGTGGGGCTTTAGCATGTGGAGAGGAGAGAACGAGGCATGCCATCACCAGAAGAGCAGGGAAATAGATGTGAAAAAAGGGCAATAAATTGTGTAGGAATATAGATATACTGACAAGTGTGACATGAAAGGTCAATGTAAGATTCCTGAGGGAGATATTTCTGCTGGGAGAGATCTCCTTTAGGTGCTAACAGTGAGAAGACTAGGGAAGAGTTTGTTGACCTGAGGATTCTGAGGGGGAAGAAGCAAGGAGAAAGGCAGAATGGGGACAAGGTGAAATAATGAGGAACACATGCAACAATCGGAAGGAGAAGACAGGCATTCTTAAAGACATGCACAGAACAGAGGTTCCATCAATGTGTGGGTGAGGAGTATTCTAGCTTGGGGTGGTGGCAATGATGACTTTTGTCATTCAAGAAGATGAGCTAGCATTTTGTAGTGCTGTTTCAGTAAGATGTTACGTAATGTTGCACTTAATACTCTGTTTCTATCTTTGTTTATATCTTTATGCTGTCCAACATGCTGAGAGCTGACATGAAATGGGAAACAAACGGGGCACCCAATCTATGCAGGTGAGTTGCAGGGATATGAAAGCCCCTGGAGTGACACTGAGGTGATGGTTACTGGATCATCTGCAGTAAAAGGACATGACAAATGTCGCATTATGACAGGTACCTCATGGACATATCAGATGTAAGTAGCTAAAAACTTCTGTTTAAATGGCAGTAATTAGAATATATTCTACTGAGATGAGACAAACATGTGCAGAACTATGCCTGAGAGTAACAACTGTTACAGCTGATCCCATGAATCGATATTCTAGTCCATTCTGTTGTGCACTTTTTGCCGTTTTAATAGAATTATGAGAAAAACTTTGTAAAACAAAGGAGATGTGATGCCAACCAATCAGGGGCCTCAGTACAACTAGTATACTTGAAAATGGGCAAGTGAGTTGGTATATAAGTACTTCCTGCTGTAAATAAAACACTTATAGTGTGTTTAATAGGTATAAATAGACTTTGTTAGTATTTGAAAATGTTCACACTATGTAGTGGTGAATTATTCAGTGAATGCAGTTTTTCTGTACAACGTTCATTAAACCAGCATAATATATGCTCTCTCAGTACTGACTAGAGTTACCGGCTGGACTTTTACTGTGAATGTGTATGAGTTTTTATGCACCATATGGAGCACAATGGTATTCCACTCAGGACAACCTCAGGGGATTGGTGAGAATAGTAATGAGGCATATGCCAGCTGGGATGGGGACATTAGCATAAAGATGTAGATATCTATTTGGTTAAACTTAAGGAGTAAGTTTTTAAATCACCAGGTGGAAGAAGCTCCATGCATATCATCCACTGGCCTTGGTAGTAGTGATAGCCAGTGTGTTAAACTGCTGGAAGGGGAGACTTGGTTAGAACATTTTTGTCCCAAAGGCCCATGGGGTCCAGCTATTCTGTATCAGTGGGTGACTCCACCTTAGGGGGAGTAGGGGAGAGTGAAGAGGGTAAAAAAGGGAAAATATGAGTAACCACATGGAATGTTGTAGGGCTTAATAATCCAATAAAGAGGAAGAGAGTTGTAATTAAGATAAAGATGGAGGAGCTAGGTTTATTTGCTTTGTTTTTTTTTTCAAAACAACAGCTATATTAAATAATTCCGAACAAGTCACATGAGCATGAAAACTTCAATCAGAAATAATATTTCAACAACCCTGGACTGAAAAATATGTAACTTTTGAAATCATATGCTATAAAGCATCTTAAAATATAAGGCAACCATTAAATAACAAGCTACTCAGTACAAGAGCACTCCAAAAACATGAATTTTAACAATATATGTGCTACATAAATACCTGCAATAAAGGAAGATAATGAAGGCTCAGTTAATGCAAGGGTCTAACTGTCAATGAACATTGCAAGTTAATATAGTCAGTTCAACTCTGGGAGATTATCAGCACTAAACCTGAATTACCACTAGGATGCCACTGCAGCTTTGTATTTATTTTTTCAGAACAAAAAAATATTTACTAAGAGCAACTGATACATGTAACATCATCCATGTTCACTTAACATGTACCAAGTTTTTATGTCTGCATTACAAATATCCATTCATGTGAAACACAGACTTATCAAAAGTAGAAAGGCAGAAAAAAGAAAAATGTTTAAACACACTGCTGTTGAGCATGCCATTGTCATGTCATTAAACAATACAGTAAAAAAGAGATGAGTTTATCACAAATTAATTAAGGAGCAAAAACAGATGTTCAGACCAAGGTTACTACAGCATCTACTACGTTAACACCACACAAACAGAAACAAGAAATTAAATATTATAATGTTTTACAGATGTGTAAATCAGAAAATATCAGAGTATGTGAGAACCAGCAAGAAAAACTCTTGTCCAGTCTGCTTACTGTTGACATATGCAATTCTTAACATTGGGGTCACCTATGTCATACTTAAGCTCCCTGACCTCCCAGACCAGTGAGTCTAGATCCTTCAGCAATGATGATCATTTTTATTTCTAAGACCTTATTATTGCCTTCTTGGCCACTAGTAAGCTTAGATGTAATAGGTTGTATTCTGGGCCACAAAGTAAGTTATGGAGGTCATAGCCTATCAGAAACAAGAAACTTGATATTTCAGCTTTCCCTGGCCAGGATATATCACAGATCTCTTGTAGTTTGTGCTTATGAGCAAATAGTTCTAGACAGTCCCAAAATCATGTGTTTTCAGGTCTCTATTTCATTGGTGTTACACATCGAGCAGAGACCTTTAGAAACATAGCAGCTTGCCTAGATGGAATACAGACATACTTAAAAAGGTACTGCTACTAAATAAACAGAATTTTCTACATATGATAGCATATCTCAGCAGCAATATCTTTTTAAAAGAGATTAATTTAAAACATTAAGAGTTTAAAAAAAGTTAGAAAAAAGGGCTATAAGTCATTAGCTTTACATTGGGAAAATGAGGTAGCAGAAGGGGTGTGGGGATCTTTAAGTAATTACACTGAACAATGGACGGCAGTGAAGTTATTTAAAGATGAGAAAGGAGTGTGGGTGATAAACAGATGGCCGAGATGGGCATAGAAATGGTTCTGAGCTCCATCTATAGGCCCAATGCCAACAGACCCAAAGTTTTCCATTAATGGCTGAATAATTTGCAGGCACTAAAGAAAGAGGCAGACAGACTCCCCTAAAAGAGATGGGAAATTTGGAGCTGAGAGGATGAGACGAGAGACTGTTAGATGTATAGCAAGAATTAAGACCAGGAGTGGCGGGGTTTACATTTTCAAGGTGTGAAACAAAATAAGCTAGTAAGTTGGACAGATTATTAATGGATGGAAAAACATTAGAGGAAATCATAGCTGGATTTTGTAGAGAAGAAAACTTAGCAGATCATGTCTTTGTTTAGATGAGATGAGAACTAAGAAATCAGATGATAGGTAGTTAGATATGGAATCCTGGGCACTGTATGAGGAGAGACTGATATCAAATGGGCACAGAATATGGTTATGGATGTGGTAGATGTAAATAAATGCCAAGGCATACTGTGAATTTGTGAATGGGATGGCGTGAAAGTTGGCTGCAGGGATAATATTATGGCAAGAAGAGGAAGAATGAGAAAAGAAAGGGTGTAGAAAGTGAAAGCTCTACAGAATAGGCTTAGGTAGGTTTCAACACACTGAGCAATGAGAGGTAGAATCTCAGTATAATAACATGGCTGAGTAGCTGGCTATAAGTGGCAGGTTGAAGGACTTTTAGGATTCATAGATAAAATACAAGTTGGAAAGAAAGTGACAGGATAGTTGGTGGAGGGAGAGACAGACATCAAGAAACCGATGTGGAGGATCAACAATCTGGGAAAGAAGACTTGGATGAGTTCAGATGAAGACAAAAGTAGAAAGCAAAGCCATATGAGTGAGCAGATAAGGGCATGATTTTGCTTTTATTACAATGAGATTTATTAACCAAAATCGACCACCAACTTGCATTGGTTCTTAAATGGAAAGGACTAAATATGTGTTGTGTGAGGAGGAGCTAGAAAGAATATATTTGTTGGCAGGAAATGGGGAAGTGATAGAGTAAATTTGGTATCTAAAAGGGGGTAAAGCAAGTGGAACAGATGGATATCCCATTGATATCTATGAAAGAGTGGGCTTTTAGGTGAGTAGCCCAATGTCAGATCTGTTCAATTACATTATAGAAAACGTGAGCTTCGCCAACTCTAAGGAAGAGGCTACAGGAACAATACTGCAACAAAAAAAAAAAAGAAAGGTAAATAGATGGGATATCAAATATGATTGTGCTATATCATTATACAATGTAGATACCAAAAGACTTGCTCATATTTTGATGGCAAAATTGGAGAAAGTCTTTCTGAGACAAATGGGAGATGAACAGCTGTGTTTTATTAAAGGCAGATCATCCATGGACCACTGACATAGTCTAATAAACTTTGCAAAATGAGATGAGAAAAGGGTCCAAGGGAAGGTAGGAATTATATTAATGAGTATTAAAAAGGCATTTGACTGTATCTCATGGGACTTTATGACAGATAACTTGACAGAGGCCAGTACAGATGGTTAGTGTTGAAGGGAGTGAAAGCCCTTTATAGATCACCAAAGTTACAGATATATGTAAAGGGCTGGTTTAAGGAAGAAATAAAAACTATCAGTATTGTCTGTTATCAACAGGATTATTTTAAAGGCCATTGCATATCAGGTGTAGAGAATAAGGGAAAGTTGATAAGACAGAACAGTGGTAGGAAAAATAGTGGCATTTGTTTATTTGCAGATTATTGCATAATGTTGTCGAGGGGGGTCTATATTAGTTCGCCGAAAGTTTTTTCAGCGAACACCTCTTCATCAATCCATATTCACCAAAAATCACTTCCGCGATTTGCTCAGTTTTCATAGGGCTATGAAGTAGTTGGCCAACTACACAACTTTGCTTTGTTCCCCACTGTAGTGTGATCTCAGAATTGGCATATATAGTTAAGGGGAGGTGGGGCACACCACATCGGGGTGTTGGGTGCTAAGCCCCCCACTTGGGTGGGTTTGATTTAGTTAGTTGTGGGTTCTGTTGTGCTGTGGAGCAATTGTTTCATTGCCCTCAGAAAATTCAGCAAATCATGGACGTGATTTTCAATGAATATGTGTCGACGAAGAGGTGTTCTATGAAAATAACTTTCAGCGACCTAATATAGACCCACTTGAGGATATCACTGTGCAGCTTCCAGGCATACTTGGAATGTCTGGTAATTTTGGTAGTGCATCAGGGCTTTATTACCATCAACAAAATTCATTGGTGATTAGAGTTGGAACTAAACAGATGAAGAGATGTTCTGCACTCCTTGAGAAGATATTGGGGGGGGCTTGGAGTTTGACATTTACAAAACAGTAGCTAAGATTACAGACCAGAATTGAATACATCTGAATGTAAGGATAGGGGAAATGTTAAATGCATGGAAATGTAGTTTTCTCACACTTACGGGTAGAAGAAAATAAAGAGTTTGCACAATAATGCTTCTTTAAGATGACTAATAGGTTGCAAAAGTGTCACTTGCAATTCATAGATTAATGGTACAGAAGTCTTAGGGATCCATGGAGGAACTGTCCTAAGGAGTCAGAAGCAATGCTGGTAATCTAGGAAGAAAAGAATATTAGGAAGATAAGAGACCAACGAGATGAGCAAATAAATGAATGTTTTTTTCCAGTCCTCAAAGATAAGTATTTTTACAGAAAGGGGATTGGCTGCTATACTATGGAATTCTTACAGCTAGTAGCCAGAGTTTTCAGAAGAATGAATTCAAGAACAAGGATAAGTATAACAAGGGTTAGTGTAACATGATTAGATGCTGCAGAAGGTAGGATCACCTCTCCAAGTGGTGAGCTGTTTATTTCTTAATACCAATCCAGGGTACAACTGCAATTGTGTCTGTAGCATACGTGTGTGATAATTTCTTCCAGTTGTGTCATCCTTCTTCCATTCTACTTTTTGAAGAGAAGGAGAGATTACATTCAGCATGTTCAGCACCAGCCACTGTCTCTGGCATTAAGTTTCCAGTGGCCATTAGGTCTGCCTGTCAGCAGGGGAGATATAGCCCCTTTTGCTGGAGCTGACCTACAGAGTCATGGGTGCCCTTTATGATTGCTTCTCAGGAGGGATGATGAAGGCTCGTCTCTTTAAGGTGGACTGGATGGTCACCCATGGTATCCCAGCATCAGTAACAGAAGCATCCTTGACATTGTGAAGCACATTCAGGTATGTCTGACATAGGCACATGATTGGCAGACTCCACTTGTCAAGGCTTCCAGAGAAGCAACCAGACCATTACACCATCCACCCAGGTGATTGATGTTTCGGCTTGTTTTCTTCTGGATCAGCCTAGCAACCAGCAATACAGGAGTCCACCCTATCAGGTCTATATTGCATCATCAAAGAGGCTGTTCATCGAACACCCTTTCATTGGCACATAATAATTGAAATACCAAAACCCTGAATATCTTTATAAGCAAAATTTTTCCCAGGGCCGACGCTTGGCCGTCATCGGGGATTTGCCCTTTCCTCCACTGTAGTGCGATCTCAGAGTTGGTATATTTAGTTAGGGGGTAGGGGGTGAAGCATCCCACTTTGCAGGGTTTGCAATATATATATATTTTTTTTGGTGTTGGCCAAGTGATTTTTTTCCCCTGAGGAAAACATTTGCTTATGTGGCCATTCTGGGTTTTGGTACTTTGTTTATTATGTGTCGATGAAAGGGCGTTCGATGAACAGCCCCTTCAACAATGTAATACAGACCCCACCCTATCCTCCTCCCAGTGTGTTCCCTCCCTTATGTGCCATTTTCCATCCCTTTTTAATTCTTCAACCCTCACCTAATATGAACTGTCCACCATAGGTATGTATGTGTCCATCCACTGTTGTCCCTACCATTTCTGTGCATACTGCCCCTATTTCTCTGTGTCTGTGTTTTATGTCTGCCTGTCTGCACCTGCTATTTGCCCTTCTACCTCTATCCCATCCATAGTCTTCCTCATCTTCCCTTCTTTTATGGAAATTACAAAACAGGCAATATCCTTAACAGTAAAATACTACTCTTCATCCCCCTACCATTCATACCTTATAGTTACCATTCTATGTTTATCTATGCTTGTTTTTCTCATTTTACTACCTTCCTATCTACCCCATTTCCTTCCCACATAAATGTTGAGCAGGGATGACACTTTGTTGTAAACATTCCTATTGCTTTTTTCCCCCCGTTGGCCACTGTATTCAGCTGTGCTGCTCCTCTTTTGATAGCCAACCTGTAGCTGCAGCTACACATCACTGCACTGCACTACATGCAGATGCACGTACTGACTTGGGCTCACCAGCCTGCCTTCCCTCTGATGTCTGTCATATCATCCATTCATGCTGCTGTAGCCCTGCTCCATCCAAGTGGTGGCATACAATCCATCCATCAGCATGCAAGCACTGTCACCTGTCTGCAAAGTGAAGATAACCACAAAGCCTTCTTCAGCTATGTTAGAAACCTGGGCGGAAACCCTCAGATGTGCTCAGAGTTGGTTCACAACAATAAAAAATACACTGAACCCACAGATATTGCCAACATTCTGGCTGACAGGTTCAGTGCAAATTTCTCCCGTCCTTCACCCCCAAAAGAAGAAATACTTATCCCAGCTGAATGTAATCTCCCTGTCATCTCAGATGTCCAAGTGAGAACCGCCCTAAACAAAGCAAAAAACACAGCATCAATGGGACCTGACGGTATCCCGGGTTGCGTGTTACGTGAACTCCAAGAGGAGCTAAACCCACACATAAAAATGCTATTTAACCTTAGCCTTACTTCGGGATATGTACCTGAACACTGGCGTACAGCAACAGTGGTCCCACTCCACAAGGGGGTGCCTCTACAGACCCTGGAAACTACCGCCCCATAAGCTTAACCAGCCTGGTCTGCAAAGCTATGGAAAGAATCATTATGGAACTCATAAACAGAGACATAGGGGACCTACAGACACTTGACCCCACCCAGTTCGGCTTTGTAAAGGGCAGATCCTGCCTTTTAAACCTGGTTGACTTTTTTGAAACAGTCACTAGAGCCATTGACAAGGGCAAAGCAGTCCATACAGCATACCTGGACTTGGCTAAGGCCTTCGACACAATACCCCACTCAGGCATCATAGATAAGCTCAACATCTTAAATGTAAACCCTTATGTCACTAGATGGGTTGCAAACTGGCTAAAGGACAGAACCCATAAAGTTAAAATCGCTGGAGGAATGTCAGACTCAAAGCCAGTCACAAGTGGTGTCCCACAGGGATCTGTCCTGGGACCCCTCTTGTTCGGCATTTATTTCTCAGATGTTATAGCAAACACGGGAGGGCTGTGGCTGACAAAGTTCGCAGATGACTGCAAACTAGGCGCCATAGTCGATGCACCAGCAGACACACACATCCTACAAAAAGGCCTCACAGAAACGGACAACTGGTGCAGGAGTCACGGCCTTAAACTAAATGCCAAAAAATGTATAGTCATCCCCTTTGGGAAAAACAAAGTACCCACAAATTATCACATAGACAGCAACCCACTGAATACTGAAAAAGTAATCAGAGACCTAGGGACCCAAGTCGACAGCGACCTCTCATTTGATACCCACGTTGCCAAAGTGGTTAGAAAAACATTCTACCTTGCACACCTCATCATGAAGGGATTCGCATCCAGATCCAAGGATGTCATTGTACCCCTATATTCCTCCCTCATCAGACCCATGATTGAGTACAATGCCCCATTTGGTATGTACCTCACCCGGCATTTGCAACAGCTGGAGCGACCACAAAAGTACCTCACCAAGAGGATCAAGGGTCTCCAACATATGTCTTATTCTGCCAGACTAAAGAAACTTCAGCTCTATTCAGTATCATACCGCCTGCTCAGGGGTGATCTCTGCCTGACGTACAAGGCCATGTCCAATCAGGATCTGATGGACATGCTCCACCTCAAAAAATCCAAGTCCATCAGGACCACGAGAGCTAAAGACTTAAACCTCAGCACAAGTATGAATAGGACATGCTGGAGGGATAGATTCATAACCCAGAGGCTTCCCATGCTTTGGAACAAGATCCCAGTTCGTATTAGGCAGAGCCCCTCACTGACTCTCTTCAAGAGAAATCTTGATGAGTGGATGGGAGATCGTAAGTTTACCCCAGGGGTCACATCTGTTCACTGCTAGACAGGGGCACAGTAAACTAATTCTATTATATAAGGAGACCTTCATTGTGTCACTACTAGACACAGTATTCCAAATTTATTCTGTACATTTTTGTACCATTTCATGGGGTGGCAAATGCCGCATCACTATGGCTAGGCTTACAAATGCCCCAGGGCAGATAGCCTAGTACTATACTATGAAACTATGAAACTATGAATAATCACACTTTTTATAAGTTATTTAAAGCATGTTGCTGTAATCCTGAATTACTTATTGTCTTTTCTTAAGTTTAAGTTTGTCTGTGGCAACATTTCACTCCAGTCACTTTTTTAATGTGCTTTTACATTAGGAAGAGTGGGATTATTCATCTGGTGGCAGTAGGTGTTTGCCTGATCTGTCTAACTACGGAAGTATATAAAGGGGCTCTAAGTGTAGTTGTTTTATTGGCCAGAGGGCTCAGTAGTCAGTTTTCTGTAATTCCAGTGCTGGTATAAATTCAGCACATTTGCACAGAGCTGTTCGCTGTCCCAGTGTCCTGATAGACAAATATCTAGAAGCACATTTTCCCTTTAGGACTGCCAATAAAACAGTACCTTGTAAAGCAGTAAGTACAGAGCAAATACCTTGCACGCTGACAAGCTTTGAGCAGTTAGTTGCACACTGAGTGGCAATACTATTAAATTTAGCATTTACAGCCCACTCTGCCTCCAACCCCCTCCCAAAAAAATGCACCCTTGATAGCCTTCTGTTCACTCCTGTATGCCACACCCTTGTAGCTCCTTAATTAGGGGACAGGACAACATGGATATATAATTTTATAATGTTTCTGCAGCCAGCCTGGTGGATATGGGTATCTTGAGACAATGCAGCAATTGTCTCATGTCTACTGACAACCATTTAATTCTTAAAATAATAGATAACACAAAGCTACTAGGGGTACTAATTGATAATAACCTTAACTTTGATACTCACATTAACAGTACCATAAAAACAGCCAACATAAAATTAGGTGTCAAAGGAAAAAACTTCAAAGACCAATACACGTAAGGTTCAGTTAAGGCACTTTTAATTTACTTGTCGCAAGGAGACAAAAACATGCAAATACAAGGATTTGTCTAACTATTAACAGGAAGTATGTTCATTCTTATACTGTTTTACAAGACATGGCCTTCTAAGCTGACGTAATCAAACAGAACTTTAAGCATTGTTCTACAGCAGATGTTGCTTAGATTTTCTGCTGACATGACTAGATTTTGAGAAACTTTTGAGAAAAACAACCTGGCCTTGGTGACCATTAGTCCGTTTACAAGCCTCTATTGTACAGTGTTACTTTTCAAGGTACTCTTCTAATTCAGACACAAGCAAATGCTGATTGCAGTTCATATTTTCAAACAGGCTTTGTCCTAATTATCTCTAGCTTCTACAGCTGTGTATTTTCTCACACCATAAGCGGAACTTCTTGTCTAGGTTTCATACAAGTAGTATTGTTCTATTCATTATTTTCCTAATGCAAGCGGAAATCAACTGCTTCTCAGTAAATTTCCAAGGCACAAGCAAGATTTTAGCTAACAATACAAGGTCAGAAAGCATCTGCAGTTTGTACAGATTTATGCAGTAGGAAATAGAATAAATGTGTTAACCCTTTTCAAGCTCTAAATGCACTAAGCATATTACTAATACACGCATTAATACATATTTTTCTAACATTTCCCCCCCTATTAATACTTTTATTCTACTTTCAAAATAAGCATAAAAAGTGTGTTTTCTTCTCCTAACCTCTTCCACTCAGGATTTGCAGTCAAGAGAGTCATTCAGTTTAAACTTATGAAAGCATTTTCGGTCTTTTAACAGTTCTTCAAGCTCAGTACTTTGATATAAGGTTTCAGAAACTGACATATCTATAAAGTTTTTTATCAGTCTTTTCATACAGGGGATGCCACAGTAAACACATACTCCCAGTAGGAGCATTCCTACACAAATGGCAATCAGGATGTTCACTAAGATGGTACCCCACCCCCCCAAACCATTTCTGGAAAAAGTCCGTCAGTGGGTTCGGGCCTGGTTTGATCATGGCAGACACTTGCTGAATTACCTCAAGGTGATTGTCTATCTCGTGTTTATGGTCAGGAATATACGAACAGCATTCTTCTTGGATTAAAGCACAAGTGCCACCTTTCGCCACTAGGGTGAAGTCAAGAGCCATGCGGTTTTGTAACACTGCAGTTCTCATGAAATTCAGTTCATCAGTCACCAATTCAAGGGCGGAAAAAGTTGCATTACTCATTACTTCGAGAAGTTTAGACAGTTTTCTCAGCTCCCAGATCGATTTCATCGCTCCATATGCTGGTAATATGCCTGCCCACGATATAACAGTATCACTCAAATCCATGTGCATCAGTCCATCACCCACAGCTTGATAGTTTTTCCAGTGCACATCGATTTGCCCTACTAGATTTACAGGTTTCCTGACAGGTTTCTTGTTGACCTCTCGGACATTCCGAATTTTTCCTTGAGGTAAAACTGCAGTATGTCGTATGGCGGGAACCAGGTAACCCAAAAAACAACTGCCGGACCAATTCTCCGGTAACCATTTGTATGCCTTTCTGCCACACACAAAATAACAGTCCTTTACTTTAGTAGTAACTTTGTTATGAATATACACTCACCCTGCATGAAACATTTTTTCATCAATTATAGACAGTTGTTTATAAAGAACAGAATTATGTTTTACTTCATCAAGTGTTTTGTGCATCAATTCAAGAAATGAATCATAGTTTGTATTACAATAAAGATCTACCTTGTTACCCTTAGTGTAACATCTATAAGGAACAGTCACATTGCAATTGCTCCAACCCACCTGAACAGTATCATTTTTATAAAAACACACATTTCCCTTTTGTGAAACAGACAAGTGCAATGCTATTTTATCTTGTGCTGTAATGGTTGAGGTATCATAAATCAAATTCTCCTAGGTCTCATTGACCCCTAGGGGGACTGTAGTCATTAATAACCTCCGTATGCTGTCGGCAAAGCTGTGCAAATCCAGCAATTTGAAACATTGAAAGTCTCAGCATACACATGTTTAATTGCCTGGTAAGTGTTGAAGTTTGGGTGCCAGTCTATGAGTAATGCTTCACATTTATTCAGTTCAGTCTGTGTGGCTGGGAAAAGGAAAGGCCGCAACAAAAAGATTATTGTCACTAGTACAGTTATCAGGATGATTATGCAATACTTCTGAGGAAAAGGTTGTTCTGCATTCCTGTTTCTTCTGGACTCTATCATTTTTACTTTTGGCATGTAACAAGATTTTTGTCCAGTTCAAAGTTTTTTACTAATTTACAGTGCATCAGGTGGATCCAGGAGGCACGCTCCGCAATTTTGACTGCAGTGGGTGTTGACAAAAGCACTTGATATGGACCTTCCCACTTCTGAGACGCCCAATTTTTCTTCTTAATTATCTTCAGCCAGATCCACGCTCCAGGGGGCACTGCCACTTCTGACGGTCTGGTTCGTTCTTTATCTGAAACAGAATTTAACTGCAACAAATGTTTAGAATTTAACAAATTATGCATATACTCTACTAATGTACTGTCAGCTTCCTGGTCTGCGGGCATGAGAGATTTCCACTGAGGTATATAGTAAGCCCTTCCAAAGAGTTTTTTGAAAGGGGTCAATCCTTTTGCATTTGGAACAATTCTCATGCTCAACAGTGCCAGGGGCAGACAGTACACCCAATTTCTCTGTGTTTCCATTATTAATATTCTTAGCTTACTTTTTAAAATCCCATTATGCCTCTCTACTAGCCCTGCAGATTGAGGGTGATACGCACAATGATTCTTCAAGGAAATAAAATGTTTACTTAACTGTTGTATGGTCTGATTTACGAAGTGTGTGCCGTTGTCACTGTAGATCCTTTCCGGAATGCCGAATCTAGGAATAATTTCTTTAACAAGAACTTTGGCCACAGTTGTAGCATCTGGATTTTTAGTCGGAAAGGCTTCCACCCATCTGGAAAACATATCTACAATGACAAGACAATACTTCTTATTTTCACATTTATTCAATTCTATGAAATCCATACAGATAGTATGAAACGGATATGGTGGTGTAGGGAAACTCCCTTGCTTGGGCTTTAACGCTCCTTGTGCATGATGTTTATTACAAATGTGGCATAACGAGCAAAATTTTTTAGAGTAGTTTGTAAATCCGAACGTCGTGAACACTTGGTTCACCAGCTGTCCCATCCCCCCTGTTGAGACATGGCACTGCCCATGGCTCAACAAAGCTGCATATCTAAATAAATTAGATGGCAATATTGGTTTCCCTTCTTTAGAGATGTACAGCCCCTTGTGGAGAATTGCTCCTCGTTTTACCCATCTTTGTTTTTCAACTTGCGTAGTAAGTGTCTGCATCATCTTTAACATTTCTAAATCTAAAATCTCAGAGGGTTGTAATTCCTCATTCAAAAGAAATGCTTCTGAAGCTGCCTGCTTTGCAGCTGTATCAGCTCTCGCATTACCTTTTGAAATCCTGTCTTGTTGCTTGGTATGAGCTGTGCATTTACAAATAGCTACTTTCTGGGGCAACTGAATAGATTCTAAAACATCTACAATAAACTGCGCATGATTGATCGGTTTGCCAGTAGATGTTATCATTCCTCGATTTTTCCACTGTTGCACAAAAACATGTACAGTAGAAAAAGCGTACTGGCTGTCAGTAAAAATGTTCACACATTTACCTTTTGCTAAGGTACATGCCCGTGTCAAGGTAATCAATTCTGCTGCCTGTGCAGATAAATTGTGTGGTAAAGATTTTGCTTCTATAATGTCAGTATCAGAAACTACTGCATATCCTACTAGGTTCTGTCCTGCAGGACCCCTTTTGCATGAGCCATCCACGTAGTATGTCACCTCGGCATCATCCAAGGGAACATCCGTAAGATCTTTTCTAGGCAGTGTCTTTTGCTCAATCACCTGCAGGCAGCTGTGTGGTGTGCCATCTGCAGGGGTTGGGAGCAAGGTTGAAGGGTTCAAAGTCGTACATTCGTTCAATTGTCATATGAGGTTGGCTCAACAATATAGTCATACAGGAAAGATGCCTGGCAGGGGAAAGATATGCTACCTTCTCTTGCAGTAAAATAATTGCGACTGCATGAGGCACTCTCAATGTGAGAGGGTGGAACAACACTACTGAGGCCGAAGCCTGTACTGCCATTGCAGCTGCAACTACTGCTTGTACACAGTGAGGTAAAGACCGTGCCAGTGGGTCCAGTTGTGATGAATAATAAGCAATAGGGCATTGCTTGTCCCCATGCTGCTGTGTTAACACTGATGTCATATAACCTTGCTTACAATCTACAGTTTGGAAAAAAACGTTTATGATAGTTTGGTAATCCCAAAACTAACGAGGATGCTATTAACTGCTTCAGTTTGCAGAAAGCAGATTCTGCTTCTGGTGTCCATTGTAACAAATCCTATGCTGCCATAGGCTTCTTATATATCAGGTTAGTCAGCAATGCAGATTCCAAGGCATAGTTTGGAATCCAGCTCCGGCAAAAGTTAGTTGTACCCAGGATGGACATAATTTTCTTCTTAGTACTGGGTTTTGGTGCTTGCAAAATCGCTATTTTTCTGTCCTCATCTAATGTCCTACCCTCCTTGGATATTACATATCCTAGGTATTTAACTTGTTTTTTCCAAAGCTGCAGTTTATTCTTGTTTACCTTGTGTTCTTCAGTGGCTAGAAATTGTAATAGCGCTATGGTATCTTCTTTGCAATCTTGCTGGGTGGGGGCCGCCAGGAAGATATCATCAACATAAAGTAAAATTTGGCTACCTCTTGGTGGGGTAAATCCCGCCAAATTGCCTGCCATTTCTTGTGAGAATATTGTTGGACTTTCACAATATCCCTGTGGTAGTCGCGTATATGTACACCTTTTCCCCTGAAATGTGAATGCAAACCAATATTGGCTGTCAGGGTGTATCGGTATTGAGAAGAACGCATTGCTAATATCTACCACAGAAAAATATTTCTGTTGAGGTTTTAAATCATTCAACAGGGTGTGTGGGTCTGGCACCATAGGTGCCCTTGGTATTACTGCGTCATTTACAACTTGTAAATCTTGGACCACACGCCTCTCCCCATTCACTTTCTTAACAGGAAATAAGGGTGTGTTACATGGTGAATCAGGAGATTCCACCAGCACCCCTTCCTGAAGTAAAGCTGCTATAATAGGCTTGATTCCTACTTCTGCATCTTTTCTTAAGGGATACTTTTTGTGGTCTAAATGCTGACATTGGCATAATAGTAACTGGTCCCGCTGTACGAATAAGTCCTACATCTGACTTTCCTGTTGACCAGAGAGTTTCTGGTATATTCTGTAAGGCATTCTCTTCCTCCTTCAATAGGAGTGCTAATCAGCTGTCCTTGCTAGACTGCAAGTGTACAGCTGGGTTGGTCTGAGTTATCCAATTCAGCTTCTGCATTTGTACTCCCTGTTCTGACAGTTCTAACTCTGTTTGTTTTTCCCATCAAGTGACTTTTTCTCATAAGTCTGCCCATTTCACATTCTTGTTCTTAGTTAAACTAACATGTGGTAATCGATTTGATTTATAGAGTGCAAAAAACTCCTGTGGCAATTAACAGCTGGCTACACTGTTCCCTTCTGTGTCCCAGTACAGATTATGTAATATCAATCTGTTTGCATGATTTCTAAACAATTCTTGCTCATATTCCTTATCAAGTCCTGGTGTGTTACAATAATACAGAGTACAGTGCAACAAATGTTGTTTATCCATGTCAAGGGAGGGGAACTTGCTGATGGCTACATTCATCAACTCTTTGGTCACTGCCCCTGGACCAGTCGTAACCAAGTCCTGGCTGTACCAATAAAACATCTTACCCTCTGTTTGCACTGCAAAGGTGTCAATTTGTCGCTGTGCTTCCATACCCTGCATAGTCAGAACTACTGCTATACCGAATAGCTGCATAAGGTCTCTGCCCAAGAGATTCACTAGGCATTTTTCAGAAACAACAATTTTGCTTTTCTGGGTCAATCCTGAAACAGAATCAGTTATTGCAATATTATGGGAGAGGGGCTCCCGATACAGCTCTCCATTAGCTGCTTTCACTAGTATGTAGTCAGGTGATTCTGAATTCTCTGGCAGTTTGGAGGGATGTATCAGGGTCCGTGATGCCCCTGAGGCACACAAGAATTTGACTTCCCTCCCTTCTACCAGGAGTGTAACTTCTGGTTTTGTGTCTGCTAAATAGAGCTCTAAGCTCAATAAAGCCAAATCCAATATTTCATTTTCTTCACTATCCGTGACTTCCTCTATTTCTTCTGTCACATTCTCTACTCCCTCTATTACATTCTCATTTATCCTTTCTCTGTTATCCCCTTCTAGTGATTCCTGACTATCATATAGTCAGTCCTCACCCTCCTTGTCTTCCGTGGTTGCTTTCTTGTTTTTCTTGCAATCCCTTGCCAAGTGTCCCTTTTTACCGCATTTAAAACATTTACCCCTTTTCTTTTGCCCTTCAAAGTCCTCTGATTGTTGATCAGATTGTTTGTTTCCCTGGGCATTTTTCTTGCCCTTTTTCCCGGACTGTACTACATAAACTTCTGCTCCATCTTCTACAGAAAATACTTGGGCTTTCTTTTTGCTATTAAAATGCCTTTCGGCATGCCTAGCATATTCAAGTAATGACTGTAACCTGCTTTCAAAAATGCATTCTTTAACTGCTGCTCATATGGGGAATCTTGTGTCTGATCTTCAGGAACCTGCATTCCACAATGGTTATTAAAACATTCTAATAGTTTAGCATAATATCTGTCAATAGTTTCACCTTCCTGTTGGATGCATTGATTAATGCAAGTCCAGTCTGCCCTAGGCTTCCATTTCTCAGAGATTCAGTCTGTAAGACCTTTCACTCTGTTGTCTAATTCTGCGCTGCTATGTGGGAGGGGCCTGAGTGCAGAGTCACGGGGATTCCAGTCACCACTAATCATGTGCCAATCTGGTCCCACAATTTGTCTGACTACTTTTTCTACCTCTTCTCCGTTTAAATTATAACTTAGCCTCATTCCTTGCAAGTTTTCCAAGAACTTTCTAAAATTAACTTTTGGATGGGGAATTCCCTCAGTGGCTTTCCGGATGTCTTCCGGAGTCCAGGGTCTATACACTAGAATAGTCGGGTTCTGATCTTCTTGTCCTGCCTGTGGATTAGGTACTTCTATAAGTGGGCATATTTCTTCTTCACTCATAAATCGTGAATTTCTACCCATTTGATATAACTCAATGTCCCCTTTTGAGTTTCCTGCCCGTGTTCGAGACCTGGTCTCGACGGGATCTATAATAAATGGTTCCGCTTTTGTAGTGTCTCTATTTACCGTGACAGCAGGATATCGCGGGGGTGGACTAACTTGTTCACGTGCTTCATATTCTGGTAAAGGAGGTGGAGGGGCCGATGCTATTACTAAGTTATTGTCCTTTTTATCTAAAAATATTGCTTTTGCTTTATTATTCTTTTGTTCCCTTCGGTTTACCTCCTCAAGCCACCTGTGTGCCTGAGGAATTCCTAATTGGCGCTGCTTTTTAACCCAACCTTTAGAATCGGTTTTAAGCTGTTTGACAAGTTTGACAAGCGAGGATTTTTCTAATTAGCCATCAAATTCATATTTATTAACCCATTTTGAGTAGTATTTAATATTATCAGCACACTGTGACTTCATGTATTTTGCGTCTTCGGTTAACGGAGGATTTTGGGACCTTTTTGCACAATTATTACCCATTTTGTTCTACCCTTTTAATCGTTACATAACACCTTATTTTTTAACGTGGTACCACAGATGTTTTTATAGTCTCTTCAGAATGACTGCCTACCTGCTCTGTTTCCATCTATGACAAGACAGTAATCTTTCTGACCCTGACTTATAAACAAAAAGTCTCTAACAGAACAAATACAAATCTAGTCCCTGATCTAAAACAGAGAAAAAAAAAGAAGGTGGATTCACCTTACCTGAGCTTTCATGATTGATCACCTGGTTCAAGTAAATCCGTCCTTCAGTCGCAGATCAGAAAGTGGCTGGCCTCTTTTGTACGACAATTCAGTTGGAGGGCTTTTCAAATAAGAAGAACCGATGTGGTTTCTTCCCTGTACGGTTTCAAGCCACCTGGCCTGTCTGATCCGAGGCGAAGTGAAGGGTTCCGGTCCAAAGGACCAATCTGTCAAAGGAAAAAACTTCAAGACCAATACACGTAAGGTTCAGCTAAGGCACTTTTAATTTACTTGCCGCAAGGAGACAAAAACATGCAAATACAAGGATTTGTCTAACTATTAACAGGAAGTATGTTCATTCTTATACTGTTTTACAAGACATGGCCTTCTAAGCTGACATAATCAAGCACAACTTTAAGCATTGTTCTACAGCAGATGCTGCTCAGATTTTCTGCTGGCATGACTAGATTTGTGAGAAACTTTTGAGAAAAACAACCTGGCCTTGGTGACCATTAGTCCGTTTACAAGCCTCTATTGTACGGTGTTACTTTTCAAGGTACTCTTCTAATTCAGATACAAGCAAATGCTGATTGCAGTTCATATTTTCAAACAGGCTTTGTCCTAATTATCTCTAGCTTCTACAGCTGTGTATTTTCTCACACCATAAGCGGAACTTCTTGTCTAGGTTTCATACAAGTAGTATTGTTCTATTCATTATTTTCCTAACGCAAGCGGAAATCACCTGCTTCACAGTAAATTTCCAAGGCACAAGCAAGATTTTAGCTAACAATACAAGGTCAGAAAGCATCTGCAGTCTGTACAGATTTATGCAGTATGAAATAGAATAAATGTGTTAATCCTTTTCAAGCTCTAAATGCACTAAGCATATTACTAATACACACATTAATACATATTTTTCTAACACTAGGCTCCTTCTGTAGAATCAAATTCTTTCTTACCCCACTAGCAAGGTCTACTATTGCCCAGACCCACTTAATCTCCACCCTCCTCTACGCCTCCCCTATATATACTAACCTCTCAAAAACAACTTGAACAAACTGACTGTCTCCTACAACAATATTGCTAGATTTGCAACAGGCTCTATATTCAGAACCCATCACTGTACTAATTATGAACAACTAGGATGGCTAGAGTTGCCAAATTTACTTCTATTTAAACAATTAACAGTTGCCTACAAAATCCTGTATCAGCCTACTAACACTCCAATTCTTACCAACCTTATCGCCCCCTATAACAACCTTAAGACCCTACGCTCATCTAATAAAATATTAGTACAAATAGGCAAAACCTACAATAAGGCTGGTGACTCTCTGTTCTCTAATACCGTGGGTAAAACCTGGAACTCTCTTCCCAGTGACCTGACCTCTCTTTCTTCACTAACACAATTTAAAGGCAGGCTGAAAACCTACCTTAAATCCCATTGGTTATGCCCCTGTGTGAACCCAGACTAACTACTCATGCTTTTTTTACAAAGACACCTGCCTTACTAACTGTATATACTAATTCCCTATTGAAAACCATAAAGATAACAGGCCTTATATTTTATTAAAATCTCTTCATCAATATCCCTAAAATGTCTTCAACACTACCTACCTATGTTAACAAATGTGACAAGTCATATGATTCTATAATCAAACATGTTTTGAAGTGAAAATATTTGCTTATATATTAATGTACCCACATCTGTAAAATCTATCATGTATAAAATAGCTTAATCTTGTATTGTACCTGTACCTGTGAAATATTGTTGTTTTTATATATAAATTTAACTATGTTTTCGAAGAGCTTTTCTCCCCGGGCCTCTGCTGAAAATGAACATATATCCAGCTGGACTAGCCCGGTCAACAAATGTAAAATAAAATAAATAAAAATAAATATAATATGTGAGGGGTATACATACATGGTGTCACCGGAGGCTAAACTGTTGCATAGAAGCACACATTAGGTTGTTAAAACCACACACGGCACTCCTCAGACATAGCACACAACACACACACACACACACACACACACACACACACACACACACACACACACACATGCACACACACACACGCACACACACACACACACACACACACACACACACACACACACACACACACACACACACACACACACAGACCAACTGAGACACAAATGCAATCTTCCTAAAGAAACAAAAAAAGAAAACTCCTGAAACACCCATCAGCAAAGATTATCCTCCACAAACCAAAAAACACTGAACAAAAGCAACACCTAACAACATATATACAGCCTCAGTCAGTGGAGCCTCAAATACAAAAGCAAACACACTTTCCAGGACTCTAGTCATAGGGACTCCATTGAAAGACATACTTATGGCCATTTAACAAGTCTGAACAAGTATAAGATAAAGGTTAGTTCCTATCTGGAGCCAGGACCCAACAAATTGCATATACACTCAAGTCACTGCACCACAGGTAGCAGTATGATTCCATTATAGTCTATGTCATTATAAATTACCTGAGACATACCTCCTACATTATATGCAGAGAGAAAGTATAGATCTATCTGACTATGTGTCTCAGGCTGGTATGAGGCTAGCAATGAG
The DNA here is from genome assembly GCF_019279795.1 of Protopterus annectens. Taxonomy (NCBI): domain Eukaryota; kingdom Metazoa; phylum Chordata; order Ceratodontiformes; family Protopteridae; genus Protopterus; species Protopterus annectens. The sequence continues at coordinate 391,840,405 of NC_056725.1, read as the reverse complement.
CAGCACATTACCTTCATTAATACTGATGCCATAATACCAACAAAAGGTGATTGGTTTTAACAATTTGTAAATGTTTTAACAGTTTCTGGTGTCATTATATGTTGATCCAATATTTGTCAACATGGTAAGACATGGTTAACCGACTATGTTACTTTGCCAGGGATAGTCTGCAGCTGTCCCCTGTAGCCTTTGAAGTACTGGCTAAAATTTTATTATTCCTAAATGCCAAATTGGCAAACCTACTGACATAGCAAAAATCAACTCAACTGATCCTCAAGGTATTACTGCTCAATGCCAGGAACCTAAACAAAAAGCTAAACTCTCCAAGCTCTCCTCGCCTATAGAATATAGATATCTGTGCAGTTACGGAGACATGATTTTAAGTTGCAGAGAGTACTCCAGTAGTGCAAGGTTTCAATGCCTTCCACACTTATAGACCAGACAGGGACTAAAGGTGGAGGTGTCTCGATATACACCAATAACAAGCACACCTGTAAGTTGATTAAACAGGATGATGAGCTGGAATTTCTCCACATTCAGGTGACCATAGATAAAAACCTGTACTATATCATAGCTAGCTATTTAAGAAAGTCATAGCTCGCACTTAAGCCTATTGGAGACACTTACCATCCAACCTAACACCTTACTTATGGGAGGCTTTAATTATCCTTCTATAATCTAGGAATCCTACATGGCCCCAAATCTGCAGGTACAGAGATACCTGGATGTTGTAAATACAAACAGCCTTAACCAGTTAGTGCATACACCCACTAGAGTTCCCATATACTTGACCATGTACTCACAAATATGGAAGAATGCTGCACCACTCCCAATGTCATGTCCTCCTTGGTAAGGTCTGACCATAAAGCTGTCGCCTTTGAAATCCAAAGCAAGTCAGTAACCTCAGCAAACTCAGTAACTGTTAGGACCTATTCCAAGGCAAACTACCTTTTATTAAGTGATAATCTGTCAAAATGTAATGCCCCTCCAAATTCAAAAAACACAGCAACCTATACAGTACTGTTCACAGAAACTGTGTACAACCATATCAATAGCCACATAGAGGCTGCTGTACCTACCAGAAGTAAGCCCAAAACTAACTTCAAAAACAAACCACCCTCATGGCATCCCAGACTAAGCAAGTTATGCAACAAAAGGAAAAAATGTGGATAAAAATCAGAAAGTGTAACACCCATAAAGATAAGAATGCTCTCATCAACATAAACAGGCAGTTAAGAGGGCTAATTAAGTCCAATAAATCCACTTTTGAAGTCAAAATAGCCTCCCAAGCAACAGACAACCATAAAGCCTTCTTCAGCTATGTCAGAAACCTGAAAGACAGCACACAACAGTGTGCTGAACTAGTGGTTAAGGGTGCCACATTCACTAAGCCAGGCAATATATCTGCTGGCTGACATATTCAGTTCCAACTTTACCTTCCACTCATCCCAGCCACCTCCCAAGAAATATCTTCAAATATAACCCCACCAACTGTAAATAGGAAGCATGCCCTGGCTGTGCTCACTATAGCCTAGGACACACTCTCAATGAGCCCCAATAACATCCCAGGATGCCTCCTGAATAGTCTAAAACAAGGCCTATCAGGGCCTCTGGAGATACTATTAATTGTAGTTTTAAAAAGGGCTTCATACTGTGAGAATCAAGAGTTGTAACAGGTATTCATCATGGTCATTCCTCTTTATAAGGAGAGACCATCAACAGATCCCAGAAACTACACTTATTAGTCTGACTAGTCTTATATACAAAGCCATGGAAAGAATTATCATGGAAATGATCAGCAAAGACATAAAAGATGACAAGCTACTGGATCCATCCCAGTTTGGCTTTCCCAAAGGAAGGTCATGCTTACTGAACCTGGTGGACTTCTTTGAGAATATCACGAAGGCAATGGATAACAGTAAAACAGTGCATACTGCCTACCTTGACCTGGCTAAGGCATTTGATACAATAACCTCCTCTGGCATTGTTAACAAACTGACATGATTAGATATCCATCTGGCTCATAGATAGAACCCAGGAAGTTAAGATTGGTGAGACCACCTCCTCAAAAATGCCAGTCACCAGCGGAGTCCCTCAAGACTCTGTGCTGGGCCCACTCCTCTTTGGCATCTATTTCTCAGAAGTCAAAGGCCTCTGGCTGACAAAGTTTGCAGATGTTTGAAAACTGGGAGCAGTTATAGTATCCCCCAAGACACTAACATCTTACAAGAGTTTCTTACACAGATGAATGACCGGTGACAAAGCCATGGTTTAAAACAAAATGCAAAGAAATGTATTATAGTACCTTTTGGGAAGTCGGCCACTCTAGAAAACTACATCATCAGTAAAACACCCCTAAGAGTTGACTCACTAGTCAGGGATCTGAGAATGCATGTAAACAATAACCTGGCCTTTGATTAACATGTATCCAAGGTAGCAAGAAAATCCTTCTATGTTGCTCAAATTATAAGTAAGCACATGGCATCTATGTCCAGGGAAGTCATTCTACATCGGCCCTCATCAGACCCATCATTGAATATAATGCTCCCTTCGGTATGTACATGACCAGACACATGCAGCCAGCAACTGGAATGTCTACAAAGGCCTTTTACAAAAAGAATACAGAGCATAAGCACAGTGTCCTATGCAGATCACTTCAAAGCCTTAGAACTATACTTGGTCTCCTACAGACTACTGAGAAGTGATCTAGGCCTGGCATACAAGGCGTCCCTGGACCCCACTCTGATGAACCTTTTGCACATCTGCAAAACAAACAGCATCAGAACTAATAGAGCTAAAGACTAAAATTTTGCTTGCAACATAAATAGGACATGTTGGAGAGACAGACAGATGTGTATCTGAGAGAATTCCCTTTCTCTGAAACAGTCTCCCATCCATGTGAAACAAAGTCCCTCCCTAACCCTATTCTGGCATAACTTGGACCATTGGATGGGAAATCAAAAATTCACCTCTAGTCTGGCACACACATCTCTGATGGACAGAGGCAGTCAGTAAGTCATGTCATAACCAGCAAGCACTCTTATATAAACATCTAAAACATATAACTTGTGGGACACATTTGGGTTGCACCTCTAGGTTTATAAAGACCCTAATGGTTGTTAGCCTAGTAAACACTCATGGACCTATATTTCTAATGAACTCTCTGACACTTCATACTATGACCTCACAAACCTCTTACCAATGAATCCCAGTATCTGCAAAATTATAACATTTTGTGGTGATGTGATTAGGGATACTGAATCAACAGAATGGTGGGACTTAAAGCCCCTATATTAAATACTTAATAATTATTTCTGTACATTATCACCTGATGCCTTTAGAAACCCAACAAAAATACGTTAGTTGAGAAAACTGCACCTGCAGTATTGCCACATACTTCTTGTTTGAAGATCGTGCTCACAGCCTATGGATCATATATGACAGACCTACACTGTGCCCTCATACTTCATTTACATGACCCTAGTCATTTTGTCTGGTGCATTGGATTTTTCTACAGTCTGTCTTAGCCATGTTTTATTGTTAAAAAAAAAGAACTATTGATCCTGACTGCTGGTTTGAAGCATTACTGCATTTAAATTCACTGAGCAGTTGTGCCTTTATCCCAGTAAGGGGCAATACAGTGTATGTTCAGAAACAGTTGTGAATGAATGGCAAAGCCCAAGCAATATATCTATCCGATACCCATGTGGTTTTAGAAATGACAAAATGAAGTCAATGATAATGTTGTTTCTAAATACATATAGAGCTATATGAACCTACTTGTTAAATGCAACAAAAACATCTAGCAAAAAGAAATCGGACTGAAACATGCAGATTCTTGTGGAAAATCAAGGATTCACAGTAATGTTTTTACACAGTCAATAGTCTCACCTTATTGTTTACTTTTCATTCATTTGTACATATGATCCGTATCATGTTGACATCATAACCTGGACGTTTACTCCAGGAAGCATAGCTGATTTTTGGTATATCTAGGTAAATATGTTTATTGTGTCAGCAGTCATATCTTCTGCTCAGTTTTACTAATGAAGAGATATTCTACCCACTAGCACAACTATGCTGTGAGACTGTGCAATCTTCTAGAAAACTGTCAGTATTTTATTATTCCCCATCAGTGTCATGTCACATCACTGATTGCAGCATTGCCTCTACTCAGAGCCTGTTAGTAGTTGCCTGATCAATAAATTGTAAAATGTTACCAACCACACAGAAGGACTTATGATACAAGGATGACTGGCATCCCATGCCAGTTATGTAACTTCTATAGGTAAGCCAGTTTCCAGGTGAAGCATTGCTTTTCACATTTTACACAATGATGAAAGATCCATTTTTTTCTAATGGGCAGACAGAAAAGTAATACTGTTAAATATAACAATTTCGCATTTTTGTAAAATTAATGCAGTCTTTTTTGTTGTCAGCACTTGGTCTTAAAGAATTGGCAAGAAAAGAAGCCCTGCAATATTTAAAAATAGTTATTGCATAATTCTTTTCACCAGCTCTTCATTCAGATTATTTGCTCTGCTGGTTAAATCAAAATGTAATGCTACAGCTCCACCTAGTGTTTTTATTTGCTCTTTTGCTAATCTGGAGAAGGCAAAAAATTGAAGTTGAAAAAATTAAACTAGATTTAGTTTACGTACTTCCTTTCAGTGCTACTTTTGTTGTTTTTTTTTATTGTTTGTTTGTTTTTAATAAATAACTTTCAGGGATACAGGGTGTTACTGTATACTTTTGTACTATGCCCTTTTAGTGAAATTCATTAGGTCAAAAATAAACATTTTCCTTCTTTAAAAATACACATTAATTTTAATATATAAAAATATAAAAACCCAGCATAGTTTCAGGGCTATGACTTTTAAACAGTGTAATATTTTGAGTAAAACAGCTACTTAATGAAGTGGGTTTTCTGGACTAACCAGAATTAACATATCATGTAAATTCTTTATCTATTTCCTGTCCATATTTCAGTATTTGTTTAATAAAATTTTTCAAACTATGGCTAAGATTTAAAAATAAACATTTATTTATTTTATTTATTTATTTCCATTTGTTTACCGGGAGAGCCCAAGTGAGTTTGCAAAGGCCCATTTTCAGCGGAGGTTCGGGGAGAAAAGCTCCACAAAATACAATGTAAACATAGAAAACCTAGGCAGAAGTTAATATACTGTAAAACACTGTAAATAGAAAAGTAGAAAAATAATCATAACAACTGAGAGTAGATTAACACAGTGAGAATTAATAAACCTTTTGGCCGAACAGGAAATACAATTTGACCAAATAGAAGTAATACACTTTGAAGGTAAGGAAATGCAATAGAAGGCAGATAAAAGAATGTGAAAGGAAATGCAATAGACTGACAGGTACAAGAATGTAACAAGGCAGCAGAGGGTTGAAGAGGGAGGCTAATGGATTGGGAAGGTTAGGGGATAGATCCAAGTAGAAGGTATCTTTAGTAGAGGGGGGAGGACTAGGTAATGGTAATGTTTAGAACTGCTAATTGGGTTTAGTACAGGAACAAAGCCAAGTGTTATTAAGGTGCTTTTTAAATAGTTTTAAGTAGTTGTTTAAACTTGTAAGTATTGTTAGTGTTAAGTATATTTTGAGGTATATCATTCCATGTTTTGGCAAGTTTGACTGAATATAGGGAGCTATAATAGAACAATATGTCAGGCAAAATTTTACACATAGCAGTTGTACACGGTGAAGCAGATTCAGAGACACAAGTAGCACTTTTGTCCAACCTGGTAAAAATGTGTGGTCAGCATCATATACAAATAACTGTATAACTGATATGAAAATGAGTAACATTACGATACCAAGCCCAACTGTAAATGCACATGGGAGTAAGCAATAGGTTAGAACAACACAGAAAATAACAGGTGCAAGCATGCAAATTCTGAAGTTAATGCTACTCAATGCTAGAAGTCTAAACCTCAAAATGCACTGTCTCGAGGCACTCCTAAAAATGGAGAACATCGATATCTGTACAGTAACTGAGACCTGGTTCAAGGCTCCAGAGATCACCCCTGCAATACCAGGCTACAACTCTTATGACACTTTTCGGCCACCAAACCAGGACCGAAACACTAAAGGTGGAGGAGTGTCCATATTCACACCACCATGCTAGTTGCCCAACACAATGCATCTGAAATTCTCCAGGTGCAACTAACACTAGGTAAGACTGCAATCCAAACTGTAGCTTGCTACATATCCCCCACCATGCCCCAAGATTCTCACTACACCTTTCTAAACATACTGGAAATCGTTAAGATACAACCAAACACCCTAATACTGGGTGATTTCAACTACCCTGCCATTAACTGGGAAAACTACTCATGTACCAACACCTTTTCCCAACGGTTCTTGGAATTCATAAATTCCAATGCCCTGGAGCAACTAATCCATAGTCCCACCAGGGGCTCCAATATCCTAGAACTGGTCATTACCAACATGGGAAATCGATGCTCCACACCTATGGTCACCCCCTCGTTGTTTAGGTCTGACCATAAGCTAATCACCCTTAACATCCACATCCCACCCTCACCCCCCAGTAAGGAAACCTCCATAAAAAACTTCTCCAAAGCCAACTTCATGCTACTCAAGTCAGAAATGACAAACTTCATGACACCCATGCAGATGTGAACTGAAAGTTCGACTGCTGAATCCTATAATAAGGCACTGTACGAGCACATCCACTCATGCATGAATCGTGCCATCCCAAATAGAACCAAGATGCTCTCCTCCAAAAAAGGAAGCCAATCTGGTGGTCCTCTGCCATAAACAAACTTTACAACAAAAGGGAGAAACTGTTGCAGAAAAGAGGAAAATCCCAGTATGCAAAAAACTCCCTTACCAGCCTCAGTAAGAAGCTGAGATCCCTCATAAAATCCTCCAAAGCTAGTTATGAAAATAAAATTGTCAAAGATTCCAAAGACAACCACAAGATATTCTATAACTATGTCAAGAATCTAAATGGCAATGCTCAGATCTGCTCTGAGATACAACAGAATGGCAATAAATATACTGATCCCAAGGATATTGCCAATATCCTGGCAGATCAATTCAGTGCCAAATTCACCCCCCCTCTCACCCCCTAAATGGCCCATCTCAATACTGGAAGATTGCCAAATTCTGGTAATAACGGCCACACAGGTAAAAAACACACTCTCCAATGCTAAGACTACAGCATCCATGGGACCATATGACATCCTGGGCTGTGTACTACATGAACTACAAAATGAACTGGCACCTCACCTCACCTAAGTGCCATGTTTAATCATAGCCTTACCTCAGGCTTTGTGCCCACTGAGTGGTGCACAGCTACAGTTATCCCACTCCACAAGGGGGGATCCACCTTGTTTCCCAGGAACTACAGCCATATCGGTCTGGCGAGCCTGATCTGCAAGGCCATGGAACTTATAAACAAAGACACTGACAACCTTCAAACATTGGATCCCACCCAGTTTGGGTTTGTGAAGGGCCTATCTTGTCTCCTGAATCTGAATGACTTCTTTGAATCAGTCGCCAGAGCTGTAGATGAGGATAAGGTGGTCCACACAGCCTATCTGAACCTCGCCAAGGCCTTTGACACCATCCCCTCTCTGAAATCATAGATAGACTTACTAAGCTGGGCATTAATCCCTACATCACTCGATGGGTTGCCAACGGGCTTACTGATAGAACCCACACTGTAACAGAAGCTGACTCCAAATCCAGCACCAGACAAGTGACAAGTTGAGTACCTCAGAGTTCAGTTCTGGGACCGCTCTTATTTGACATCTACTTCTCTGAAGTACAGGCCAACACTAAGGGACTCTAGCTAACAAAGTTCACAGATGACTACAAACTTGGAGCCATTATTGAATCCCCAAATGATGTGGATACTCTACAAAAAGGCCTTACAGAAACAGATGCTTGGTGCTAGAGCCATGGGCTCAAGCTCGATGCAAAGAAATGTATAGTTATCCCCTTTGGGAAAAAATATGCACCCATGAATTACCACATAGGTGGCAGTACACTAAACACCAAAAGTGTGATAAGAAAATTAGGGACACAGGTGGACAGTGGTCTCACCTTCGATAACCACATCGCCACAACAGTCAGGAAATCCTTCTGTGTGGCACACCTCATCACTAAGGGCTTTTCATCCAGAAAAAAGGAGGTCATTGTCCCACTGTACTCATCCCTCATTAAACCCATTATAGAATATAATGCCCCATTTGGTATGTACCTCTCAAGACATCTGCAACAACTGGAAAGGCCGCAGAAATACCTCACTAAAAGAATCACAGGCGTAAAGCAGATGCCCCTTGCTGACCACCTTAAAAAACTCCAGCTATACTTTGTCACATATCGTCTACACAGAGGCGATCTCTGTTTAACATACAAGGCCATGTCAAAGCCAGAGCTGTTGGACATGCTACACTTAAGGAAATCCCAAGCCCTCAGAGCCACACGCTCCAGGGATCTAAACCTTGTCATCACAATAAACAAAACATGCTGGAGGGATAGTTTCCTGACCCAGAGACTCCCCATACTCTGGAATAGACTGCCCATACATGTAAAGCAGAGCGCCTCTTTGGCCCTCTTCAAAAGGAACCTTGACGATTGGATGGGAGAAAGGAAATTCACCCCTGGGATCACGTCAGTTGCCCTGCTAGTCAAGAGTCCACGAAAGTAAATAGTGTGGGAAGAAATAGCCAGGGAATTGTTATGGCTAGCCTTGTATAGGCCCCAGGGCCGATAGCCTAGTAACAACCTATGAACCTATATAAAACTTGCATTACAAGCTGCAGCCGCCAGAGTTTGTAAATCAAAAAAAGTTATAGTGAACAGAAACAGGCCGCACTATGATTTTATAAGCAGCATCTTAGCTGAACAGGATATGTTAGAACCCATTCTCAAAACCAGTCCCCATTACAGTGGACATTGCTGATCTCCATCTTGCAGGCAGATTCTTCTAATATACCATCACCTCACAACAGGGACACAGTCAAACTCCATTGTGTGGACAGAGACATCATATGGGAGCTTATAAACTTATGCCATCCTTTCACACACAAAAAAAAAACATGGGTTAATTATTCTTGCTGGACTGACTATCCACTGACCATCAGGAGACATAGTAGATGTATCATAGGCATCCAGTGCATGAATTCTATACCAGTTTATGTTATCCTGATGTTACACTGAAAAATGTAAAAGGAGCATATGCAGTTTCATGGACCACAGAGGAGACAAACAAGATATGTACATTCTATGAAATAACCCATTTTCCTGAGGTTCTTGGGGCCAGTGACTGTACCGCATTGCCTTCAAGAACTTGCCTTGTCCATATGGATGCCAGTATATCAACTGGAAGGTTTTCCCCTCCCTTAACTGTCAGATGATGTACAACGCACAAGATATTATATACAGTATAGGTGTGGGCCATCCAGGCAATTCCCAGAATTCCCACATCTAACACGTCTGACTTATTCCAGTAATTTATGCAGAGTGGCTTCCCACAGGGACATCTTTTCTGTGATGATGGATATGTCTTGGCACCATGACTCATGATACTGAAATACAACCCACAGAGCTTAGCTGGAATGCAATACAACACTGTACTGTTATAGACCTGCATCATCATCAAGCATCTTTTTGGATTCTTGACGGTTGAATTCTGCTACCTTAATTCCTATGGAGTTGTGCTGAACTGCTATCAAGACCAGCAGTAAGATGTTTGTTGTCTGTGCAATTCTACATAATATGGAGGTACACAGACAGCTAGGGCAAGGGGTTGCTATCAGAGGACCAGACAGACTGAACCAGTGGCAGAGAAGATGCTAATTGAGGAGCCATTGCAAGAATTCACTTCAGGAGAAGATGACACAAGGCAGGTACAAGCTCAAGATGCTGTGGCCCTGGCAAAGGGGCAGCAACTGGTAGCTATGGGCTAGATTAGACACAACAAAGATTAAAGAGATGTATGAAATATTACACCTATGCTGTGTTATACAATGCATTTACTGGCCCTGTTGTGCATCAGATGTAAACTATTCATGTGACACAGCAGTGAGAACAGGGAACAGTTGTCATAATATGTACAAATGGTGGGGAGCACAGTGAAAGGAATCAGTAATGAGAACATTGGTAGTAGTGATGGAGTCAGGATGTAGAACAGAGTGAGTGATGTGGGTGAGAAGTTGAGGGAAGCTGAGTATACTGTGAAAAGGGGGGGATGCTTCCAGAGGAGATGGTACGTGTCCAGATATAAAGGGTACTTAGTCAGTATGGGATACAGGGGGTGCAGCTGGCCCAGCTCCTGTGAATGTGGTTGCACTGTGTGTTTCTGTCTGACACATTTTGCTGTACCTCTGGTGGTAGGAAAGTAGGTCATGAATCTCACTGGCTATGGGTACAACCCTTCTGGGGAATGGAAAGGGCACTAACATCTGTCAGCAAGGATGAAGGTGAACTGTAAGATAGCAAACACATGGCCATGCCATGTGTTTGACTGTCAAATCGACTATATCTGAGAAAAGTAGACATGCTGTTTTGCATAAGACTCACCATCTGTGGTGGTGTGGACCTGGCAGTAGTACATAACATTGATCTGCCTACCTTCTGGGGTGTATGTGGTGGCAAATAAATGGAATCCATAGGCATGGTAGCAGCTTCAGAGGCAGATGGCTCTATGAAGGCAACAGAAGCACCCAAGTGCATGTCTAACCTGCTGAACAGTTGGACAAATACCTCAAATCTGTCTTCATATTGGTCATGAAGTACAGTTGTATTTGGATGACTACCATGTGCAACTGTTGTGTAATATCCATTGAGACACATAGTTCAGGCAATGAGCAGGAGCCGTAGTGTTGATGGACAGCAGGCTGACACAACAGCTGCCCTACTGCACTGTCATGCTGATGCATGGGTATAGGAAGCTGAATATCCCTATGTAGGGGTGCTGGGCAGGAAATATCCTTCAGTGGGCTCTGGAGAGGTTGGGGCAGGCTCTAAAAACAGAAGAACTGGACACGGATGGTATTGTACACTCCAGAATTACCATTACTGTTAGTGGCTCTTTGATCTCAGACTTTATTGGTGTGAGGTTACCATCATCATCATCATCATTAGTGTCCAGTGTAGAACTGACATGAGGCTTACACTGTCCAAAAGTGGATGACTCCATGGCCATATTACCTGATAAATCAAGTTGATAAATAACCATGTCTAACATAGCAGATAAGCAGAGATCACAATTCCCTGTGATACAACAACAATGCAGATAACAGTTCTGCACAGAATGTGAGGAAATTAACCTTATGTGGTACCCCTTTGTACCAGCATCAGAGGTGTGCTTTTAAAGGAGACATGGTAGTGTCAAGTACCCTTAAGCTCAACTGGTTGCATTGACATGCCACAAAAATGAGTTACTGCCATAAGGAAATAATAAAATGGTGCATGCCCAAAAGAAACATGGTACCTTTAGAAATTTCTCTTACTACCTAGTCTTAAACAATGCATTGCCAGGCTTCTTCAGTTCCCCACCAAACCCAAATAACTCCATTGAATATGCAAAAATGTACACCACCATGCTATACCAGCATGTAAACAGCTGCATAGAGCAAACCCCAAAAACAAATGTATAGTGGAGCCATAAAATCAAAAAGGTTTACAATAAAAGGAAGAGAAATGTGATCAATAGTAAGAAGAGTATTCCCAGAATGATAGAGCTCTAATCACTGAAATAAACAAACAACTCAGGAGCTTAGTAAAATTTAATAAAGCCAGCTTTGGGGCTGAAATAGCTACCCAAGCCAAAGACGATCACAAGGCTTTTGTAAGTTATGTTCATAATCTCAAAAGCTCAACTCAGAAATGCACTGAGCTGATTGCAAATGATGTTACCTACACTGAGGCTGAAGATATAGCCAACCTACTGGCTGCTAAAGTCAGGTGTAACTTTACCCCCTCTCTCATCCATCTGTCCCTCATCATATACCTGAAACTGGCTCACCTCAAACAATAACACAAGACCAAGTACTAAATGCACTATCAAAAATTTAAAATATGGCATAAATGGGTCCTGGCAATAATCCTGGATGCATCTTAAATAGTATTAAGCACAATATAGCCACCCTCTTAATAATATTGTTCAACCTCAGCCTCCATACAGGTTTTGTACCAAGTGAATAGATAAGACCTACAGTCATTCACCTGCATAATGAAGGACCTTCCACAGACCCAGGCAATTACAGACCTATAAGTCTGATCAGACTCATATGCAAAGCCATGAAAAGACTTATCATGGACCTAATCAATAAAGACATAAGGAACTTCCAAACACTGGACCCATCTCGGTTTGGATACATCAAGGGCAGCTTATCCTTACTCAACCTGGTGGACTTTTTGAAAAGGTCACCAAAGCAATGGATAAAGGCAAAATGATACACAAAGCATACATTGACCTGGACAAAGCTTTTGACATAATCGCGCACTCAGGCATAGTAGAAAAGCTAAACAAAATGGATATAAACCCCTATGTCACTCAATGGATTGCCAACTGGTTCACAAATAGGATGCAGGAAATCAGAACAAGGAAAGTTACCCCCACAAAGAGACCAGTCACCACTGGAGTCCCCCCAATGTCCTGTGCTACAACTTCTCCTGTTTGTCATTTACTTCTCTATAGTCAAAGCTAATATCAAAGGGCTGTGGCTAACTCTGCTGATGACTGTAAGCTGGGAACAGTCATTGAATCTCCAAATGGCCTATCCATCCTGAAGGAAAGCTTGTCCCAAATAAATTGAAAATACATTATCATATCCTTTAGGAAGTCATCAACCCCTGCTAACTACCACATTGACAGTATACCCCTTAAGAATTGCCCCAGATGTTCAGGATTTGGGAGTTTATGTGGGCAGTGAACTTACTTTCGACCAACATATATGCATTGTCATAAAATGTCCTTCTATATTGCAAAGCTGATAAACAAAAGGATTGTGCCTAGACCTAAGGTGTCATTGTTCCCCTTTACTCAGCCCTCATTAAGCCAGTCATTAAGTATAAAGCCACCTTTAGATTGTATATATCTAAACACATGCAACATCTGGAACACCCGCAGATACACTTTACTAATAGGATGCAAGGCCTAAGCAGCATGTCCTACATGGACTCAAAGCCCTGTCACTAGTTGGTGTCCTACAGACTGCTAAGAAATTACCTGTAGCTGGCATATAAGGTATCCACAGACACATTACTAATGGTGTTACTGCACATTAACAAATCAAATTGCATTAGAAATACTTGGACAGATGTAAACCTCTTCTGCAATATCAACAGAATGGTTTGAAGGGACAGGTATGTCTCACAGAGGATATAGATGCTCTAGAACAGGCTCCCCATCCACATAAAACAAGTCTCATCCCTGTCCATATTCAAATGCAGCTTAGATCTATGGATGGGAAACAGAAAACTTACCCCAGTACTGCCCCTGTACTACTAATGGACAGAGGCAGCTCCTAAATGGGAAACTTCAAATCGTGTGTGGTATTATCCCAGTTATTCTCATTATGGGGTAATACATTGTTATTGACCATGGGATGGGTAAGGCCAGTCTAACACCAAATGGGATAACTTAATTCAAGCACCTAAAGGGAAGTTGCCTAGGCTTAAAATGACCTGCAAGGACATCTAGCCTAGTAATTACCTATGAACCTATGACACATGGTGCATTGGTTTAGTTTCCACATCCAGACTTCCTCTATGTATCAAGGTTCATTCATTCATTCTTCTTGGACAGAGACATCAGAATCACCTCCATTGTTGTGAGTGTGGCTTGCAGCAGCTGACAACCACCTGTGGCTATCCTCTCCCATGAAAATGCATGGGTCTTTGAGCAGGCATGCAGAATTATGTCATTGATCTGTTGTGGTACTGCATTAACATTCTCAACCAGCTCACAATAAACATGTTCCCTGTAGAACTAGCTGGTCTTGTCTGTGCTCAAAATACACCAGTCATACTCACAGACAGCCTATAGCAGCACATCAGTTTTAGCCAGGTAAAACATTTCAAGGTACTTCTGTTCTTTTGGCACCATGTATGTATCCATACATGTGAGCATACACCTCTTGTCAGTGAGCAGGCACAAAGTCATTGTACATGCTGGTGTGAATGACCTGAGACGTACCTCCCTGGACTACATGAAAAGAGACATAGAGCAGCTCTCTGATCATGTAGCCCAGGCTGGTATGACCCTGACCTTGAGCAGCATCTTACCCTCACCTAGAATGATGCCACAGTACAAAGACAAAATGATCGATTTTAACAATTGGCTAAAATTTTGGTGTCATTCAAAGGGGATCCAGTGTCTGTCAGCCTGGGATGACATGCTCGACAAGCCACGTTGCTTCGCTAGGGACGGCTTGCACCTGTCACCACTGGGCTTTCGGATATTGGCAAAGGCTCTTGCCACCCCATAGTGCCTTTTTTAGGCAAGGCTCAAAAGTCAAACCCACCCCCATAGACAGCACAAGGAACAATAAACTAAGGGTAATGCTGCTAAATGCCAGAAGTCTTAACCTCAAGATGCACGCACTCAAAGCTCTCCTCAGTATGGAGAACATCGATATCTGTGCAGTGACAGAAACCTGGTTCAAGGCTCCAGAGAGCACCCCAGCACTACCAGGCTATACCTCATATCATGCTTTTCGGCCCCAAAACCCGGACCGAACCACAAAAGTAGGGGGAGTTTCCATATTTATCAAGGATATCCACACCTCCAGATTAGTGGCATTGCAGGAAGTATCGGAGACCATCCACGTGCAACTAACAGTGGGCAAGACTGCTTTTCAGTTTATAGCATCCTACAGACCTCCCTCTCAAAGTCAGGAATCCCACTCGGCTTTCCTGAAAACATTGGAGAACATGAAGATCTCTCCAAACACCATTATATTGGGTGACTTCAACTACCCAAACATTGACTGGGAGCACTACTCAAGCCCCAGCACCTTAGCCCAAAGGTTCCTGGAAATTATAAACTCAAATGCTATGAAACAACTAGTCACCACTTCCACAAGAGGGGACAACATACTAGACCTGATCATTACCAACATGGGGACTTTATGCTCCACACCAGAAGTATATCCCTCATTGGTAAGATCAGACCATAAATTAATTTCACTGGATGTCCACATCCCGACCCCACCCCCAGCCCAGAAAACCACAGTGAAAAACTTCTCAAAAGCAAACTTCTCACTTCTCAAAACTGAAGTGGAATCCTTCAAGGCCCCAGGGCCAGTGGAAACTACGGCCCAAACTGCAGAATCCTATATAAGCGCATTCTACGGACATCTCCAGGAATGCATGGATCATGCTATCCCAAACAAAACCAAGACCCAATCATCCAAAGGCAGGCGTCCAGTCTGGTGGACCCCTGCCATAAATAAACTGTACAACAGAAGGAGGAAGCTACTACATGATAGAGCAAAATCCCTAATAGGGAAGGCATCTCTGATCAGTACTAGCAAAAATTACGATCCTCATAAAATCCTCCAAGGCCAGCTTCGAGAGAAAAATTGCACAGGACACCAAAGACAATCATAAGGCTTTTTTCAGTTATGTTAGAAACCTGGGATGCAACTCCCAGACTTGTTCTGAGTTGATTCTAAATGACAAGAAATACACTGAACCCACAGACATCGCCAATATCCTGGCAGACAGGTTCAGTGCAAACTTCTCCACCCCCCCCCCAAAAGAGCAAGTATCTATCCCAGCAGAGGGCTGCCTCCCAAACATCTCTGATGCTCAGGTGAAGGCTGCCCCCTCCAAAGCAAAAACACTGCTTCCATGGGACCAGATGGCGTCCCAGGTTGCGTCCTACATGAACTCCAAGAGGAACTAATCCCTCATATAAAACAGCTATACAATCTCAGCCTCACTACAGGATATGTGCCCACAGAATGGTGTACAGCAACAGTGGTCCCACTCCACAAAGGTGGAGCCTCTACGGACCCTGGAAACTATCGCCCCATAAGCCTGACTAGCTTAGTCTGCAAGGCTATGGAGAAGATCATCATGGAGCTCATAAACAAAGACATTGGGGACCTACAGACACTAGATCCTACCCAGTTCGGCTTTGTCAAGGGCAGATCCTGCCTTTTGAACCTGGTTGACTTCGAAACAGTCACCAAAGCCATAGATGAAGGGAAGGTAGTCCACACAGCCTATCTGGACCTTGCAAAGGCATTTGACACAATACCCCACTCGGGCATCATAGATAAGCTATCCAGCTTAAATATAAACCCCTATGTCACAAGATGGGTCACAAACTGGCTCAAAGACAGAACCCACAGAGTGAGAGTTGCTGGAGCCATGTCAGACTCGAAACCGGTCACAAGTGGCATCCCACAGGGTTCTGTCCTGGGACCACTCTTGTTCGGTATATACTTTTCTGAGGTACAGGCAAATGTGGGAGGACTATGGCTCACCAAGTTCGCAGATGACTGCAAACTGGGTGCCATAATCAACTCTCCAGCTGACACAAACATCCTTCAAAAAGGTCTCACAGAGACAGATAACTGGTGCCAGCGCCATGGTTTAAAGCTAAATGCCAAAAAATGTATAGTCATACCCTTTGGCAAAAACAATGTGCCCACAAATTACCACATAGGCGGAAACCCATTAAGTACAGAGAAAGTTATTAGGGACCTGGGGACCCAAGTTGATAGCAATCTCTCCTTTGAAAACCACATTGCCAAAGTGGTTAGAAAGACCTTCTACATAGCCCACCTCATCACGAAGGGTTTTACATCTCGATCAAGAGAGGTAATCGTGCCCCTTTATTCATCCCTCATCAGCCCCATCAGAGAATACAATGCCCCTTTTGGGATGTACCTTACCCGACACCTGCAGCAATTAGAAAGACCCCAAAAGTATCTCACCAAGAAGATCAAGGGTCTCAAACAGATGCCATATGCTGCTCGGTTAAAACAACTCCAGCTCTACTCAGTTGCATACCGCCTACTTCGAGGCAATCTATGCCTGACATACAAAGCTATGTCAAATCCAGAATTAATGGACATGCTCCACCTCAGTAAATCTAAATCCCTTAGAGCCACACGCTCGAGGGACTTGAACCTCAGCACAGAAATAAATAGAACTTGCTGGAGGGACAGGTTCATAACCCAGAGGCTCCCTTCACTCTGGAATAGAATTCCAGTTCATGTGAGGCAGAGCACCTCACTGAATCTCTTCAAGAAGAATCTCGATAGGTGGATGGGGGATCGTAGGTTTGTCCCAGGGATTACGCCCGTGTCACTATTAGACAGAGGCACAGTAAACTAAACCTTAAAAAGGGCACAGTATACTCAAATCAAGGGGTGGCGTAAGCCATACAGAATTGGGCTAGGCTTATAATTGCCTCAGGGCAGATAGCCTAGTATGAACCTATGAACCTATGAACCTATAAGTATATGTAGCACCATCTGTATCAGTCAAGCGCCCATGTGGCAGAAGTGGTAGTATAAGGTGCCACTCATCATAACCCAATATCACAGGCCACTTTGACATTATGGTCCCATAAGGCAGCAGGGGAATGGACTGTGTTGTGATATGCACCCTGTTATCATCCTATACTGACCTATGCACAACAAAGCACAGTCAATGTATGCCTTACGTATTTACCCACACTTTGTATTGGTTACTGAGTGTACCTCCTGCACCCCTCCTCAGCAACTATGTGCCATACCTGATCCACTGATGTAACATTTGTGTACTGCAATACACCCCTCTCTGTATGAGTCATCTACCAGGGAACATACTCTAATTTACACCCACCTTACAAAGCCCCTCAGCTATACATCTGGTGGGCTACTGTGGCCTGCACCTTTTTTATGTCCTCTCTCTGTTTCATCATTTCAACCTTCCTGTGGTCTCCATCCCTCTTTCAGCAACTTGCTATGGAGCAACCACCCAACTATAAAAAAAAAAAATCATGCCCTTATCTGGTCACCTATCACACCTACTATGGCCTGTGTTTCCTTACTACAGCAGATGTACAACACTTCCGCACTCTGTATATCAAAGTCATTATTTTATGCAGAGATGCAACACAGATCTGCTTGTCCTGCCCATCCTCCTGTCAGCAGGTTAAACATCTCCCCATAAAACATCTTACAAAAACCTTACACCCTCCCCACCTACCTCTGGCCTATGTACACTTACCACAGTGACAGTAGATAAAAGAACAGTACTTCACTCTGTAGACTATTGTAATTATTTTATTCAGGAGTCACTCACTATACTATAGAAGATTACCTAGTGTGATGAGCTCAGCAATAGCAGCTATTTATATCCTACCATTTCAGGGCTGGTAGAGCAGTAATTAAGGTAAAGTGGAAATTTGGGCTAAATGCCTCTGAAGTGTACTCTTAGCACAATGCATAACAGCTCCGCACAAATGGTGCACAATGTGCTCAAAGCAGACCAGTTAACCAAAAGCAGCACAACGTTGCGGGTCCACAGAAAGATTTTATTATCACCAAGACAAAAGGTTGAGCGCTTTCATCAAATAAATTGACTTCATCAGAACAAGCATCAATACAAACATTAAAGTTTAAATGGCAAACAGTTTCAATTCATTGGTCCAAAAATAGCCAGTAAAATACTTGAAATATTGCTTCTCATGAATAAATAAATAAATAACCACCATGATATGCATATGAATAATTAATCGACTGACTACCCACCAAGCATTAACGAATATATCTCTATAATTCCTATATTGAAAGAAAGGGCAGAATTGATTTGATTTAATTGATCGGTCCCCTGGTATTTACATAGTATCTTAATTTCAATTCGAATTTTAAAATTCTCTTTTTTTATTTTTTTATTTTTAAACTTTAATTCATACAATTTTTGTGTGTGTGTATATATATTAATATACATTGTCTTGTAAAGACATACAACATACTGTTTTGCATTTTCAGTAGAGAAGTCTTTCTGTGGAAACGTAATAATAATTTTTTATTCGATTAATTATTCATATGCATACCATGGTGGTTATTTATTTATTTATTCATGAGAAGCAATATTTCAAGTATTTTACTGGCTATTTTTGGACCAATGAATTGAAACTGTTTGCTATTTAAACTTTAATGTTTGTATTGATGCTTGTTCTGATGAAGTCAATTTATTTGATGAAAGCGCTCAACCTTTTGTCTTGGTGATAATAAAATCTTTCTGTGGACCCGCAACGTTGTGCTGCTTTTGGTTAACAATGCATAACAGCCCTATACTGTCCATTGAGACCTGTGCACATGCATTGTAGGTTGTGAAGCAATCTCTGCGTGTGTAGGCAAGTCCTTGACTTCAACGGGGCCATGAATTTCTTGACATCCAATTCATGGTCCCCAGGGGCATTAGTGGCAGTGGACTACATTGAGCTGCCATGTTGCTTATTGACGCATGTCATTTTGTTAATGTAACATGCATCAACACTAATCTGTTACTATTGCCCTCTTGATATCAATCTGTAAAGTGGCCATGACCTCGGAATGGGGCTGAGTATGCAAGGTATCCCTTTCGGTGACAGAGGGATACAAAAATATCCCCCTGTCTTCTGCATTGACACCACCACCCTGAGTGCCTGTTGGGGAACTCCTTTGAGGGCCCCAGTACAAAGTGGATGCCTGGCACTGCCTTCCCAAGGTGGTCAGTGATGTCACGGGCATCTCCCACTCTGGTCAGCAGTTTCTGCATCATTATAGTGACCTGAAGATCACCACTCTGATCTTCTCCTACAATAAGAAAAGAGGCTAGGAGAAAGAGAAACAGAATTATATGGTAAGTAATAACTACTGACTGCTTACATGTAAGCAGACATCCCTATTGAGCTTTATAAAGATATTGGTGTTCCTGGAGATCTTTTTCTCTTTCTTCTGCTTCTCAGCCCCTGGTGAGATTCAGAACAATTAGGCTGTTATGTCACAGAAGGCAAGTATTACTATCTAGGGTCAAAATGCATATATAGAATTTACGTTATAGCTTTATATATACCTTACCCACCTGTTTGACTGTCCATGTTTGTAATGCTGGTAATTTCTGTTAGCATTGCTCAGAGCTTTAGTACACTTTGTGTGTCACTTCCTGCTAACTGTAGGTTGAATTGTTCTACTGACCTTCCCACCATTAGACTTTCCCACTGGTGTCATAGCAATGCAAGCTATACTGGCGCCATGCTGAGTGGCAGCATCTGCTTTGCACTGGTTTGTTCAGCACCGTTCAGTGTCATATCCCTATCTGCCCACACTGTCTTTAATAGACAATGCCCTTGTCATTCTGCCATACCTTACTCTTACGCTGGCCATGTCAGCTACACCTACAACATCAGTGGCATGCAACTGACAGTCGATGCTTCAATGTGGGTTTCATATCAAAGAGTACAGTATCACCACCAAGCTAAGGTGTCCCACATGTGTTCCTCTTTGCAATTCTGTGATGGTATATATGTTACATGGTCTTTCCAGTGCCATTCAAGTCAAAATGTTAATAGGCTAAGTCTGCAACCTGCTGCTAAGCTCCTCCAGGCACTATTCAAGGGTTTGGTTCAGCACATTCTCACTGTCCCTTAAAAGTATACTGTTTGCAACTTATTGACTATTTCAGTGTCATACACATGTAGAATGGTTATGTGCCATGTAATCATTTTCTTTGAGGTGCACATATTCCTTTGTGTCAGGCCTATATATTGATTTTGTTTTATATGGCATAAGAACCTGTACATCCACCCAGTGTAACACACATTACTGATAATTCCTTTTTCTTTTTTTCTTTATCAGTTCCTTTTTTCCTGTTCCTTTCTTGATTTTCATCTTTCCATTACATTCATATTTCATGCAGCGTCTTCTACAGCAATGCACCTTCCTCACCATCCCCTGCTAGGTGCCAAGCAACCTCTAGGTCTGCCTCTCCACAGGATGACATAAGTCATCTAGTGGGTGCAATCTGGAGAGCTGCATTGTACCCACTATTGCTTTGTAACTGGAGGTGAGCATGCATCCGATTGGTGTATGTCATTGTGGGACTGTGATGTGCTACCTGGCAAGAGGTAGAAGGCCTGGTGACTGCCATGATGGGCTAGCAGCTGGACACCTACACTGGCAGCCTGGAACACATACTTGTGCTGCTGACAGAGTTGCAAAGATGCCTGACATGACCAGTGGGCCAACAGTCGCTGAGACTAGCCTTGATGGCAGTCACAGTAGTGACTGACTTCATGTTGGTTGCAGCACACTGCAACATGGCAGTCAGCCATCACTCCCCTCTCTCCTTCATTTTGGTGTTCCCAGTCCTTGCCTTTCACTTTCCTCCCCAGTTTGCAGTCCAGTACTCCCTGTCACCAATTGTCCTCCCTCTTTTTATCTATCTCTTTTGTTGTCCATCCCTTTGTGTAAGCAGCTCCCCTGTCTTTGTCTGTCTTTTACATTAGTTTATCAGTCCCCGCTGCCATCCCTATACCTTTTTTACTAGCAATATATTCTGCATAATAACATACACCTCTGCCCTTCTTGAAAATAAAAAAAGGAACCTGTCCCTCAATAAAAAATACTCTTACTGTCATCCTCATACCAGTTTTCCTTTCCCCTTCCATTCTATGCAATCTTTTCCTTGCTATTCCCCCTTTCTACCTGTCCAATACACCCATTTCCTTCCAATTTATACTAAAAATGTAAACGGGCCTTTGCTGTATAGCCCTTATGTGGGTTGTCAGCTGTGCTTGTTACAGTGCATGACTGCACATGTGAAATCGCATTCTTAAGAGAACACTACATGCCTGCTACTCATCCAACGTGGTCATGTGACCTGCCACAGCAATGTACTGATCATTGAATGACCTGCTCTTTTTTGCTAGTGAATTAACTAATCAGAGCCCATCATGCAGTGTCACTCCTACTGCATTATTACTCAGAAGCATTACTTCTGCTGTGCTATTTTTTTCCTGTCATGCACAAGTGATTTTTCTAAATCACAGCCCATGTCTTTTCAGCTACCTTATGATCATTACATGACACAATAATAAACTATAATTTGAAAACATTGTCTGTGTATCTTGTTAGCACTGTACTGGCCTTTTTAGCCATCATTTCCACATCTTAATTTGTATTTTTTCTGAATATCTCTATGTTTCCTTATATTTGTCTTTAATTTGCTAACACATTTTGTACTTTTGACTTCCAATGTACTCTATCTCCTACAGTGTGAACCTGTCACTTGTCTTTTGGAAAAAAATAATGAATGTTTCATTGTACCAGTTCACTTACCTGGTAAACAAACAAGCAGATTATTACATAAATAAGTAATCTCAGTGCAGCACAATTATGCCACAGTCCACCACAATTTCACTGGAAAAATATATCTTTCTTTCTTGAAAAAAAAATAGTTATGCTATCTTAACTGCTTTTATCAGGCAGTAAAGATCCTTGGGAAGATTGACACTTACTGATCAGTTTATCCTCTCCACGTTTTCAGAAGGAATCATCTTGCTTATTCATTTTCATAACACTTTATCAATAAACCTGAATTTGACTTATAAAGGGAATGAAAAAGTCGTAACAATGCTTTCAGCAGAGGCAGCAAGGCTGAGATCGAATGCAGTTTGTTTCCCTGTGATATGATTAGCATGCACAAAAGGTGAGATATGCAATTCAATTTCTCTGCCCAGCAACAGAAAGTTGTTGTTCAGTGGTAGGATCCATATATAAGATCCACAAGATGTAGACCCACACAGCGTTGCAGTGAAAAGCACTAAAAAAGATTGCCTTTCCTAAATTAAGAAAAAGTGTAAGCCACAATAGTTATGTTACAGCAACCAGGGTAGACAAGAGCAACACGAATGAACAATGATGCTACACAATACGACGTATCACAAACTTGCATATGATTAATACACCTTACTGTATTAAAAATAAAATTTAAAACAATAAATAAAAATTGCAGCTCCTTCAATTGCCTACCCCATATCTATCTTGATTAATCATTCTGTTGCAGAACAATATGTTCCACTTTTCTGGAAAATATCACACATCATTCCCCTCCGCAAAGATGGACCCTCTAAAGAACTAACTATCATCCAATAGCCATCCTTTCCCCACTTGCAAAAATCTTAGAAAAATGCATCCACAATCAACTCCTTAACTATTTCCTTACTCACAACCTTCTATCCAGTTCCCAACACAGTATTAGTCCAAAGCCTTCAACACCGTTTCACACCAACTACTTCTCAACAAACTCTCATCTTATGGACTCAGTTCATCATCCCTAACCTGGTTCAATTGCTATCTTTCCAATTGACAGTAGGCTACTAAATGGGAGAACAGCCCCCCCCCCAGTCCCCATCTCAGTCGGTGTACCCCCAAGGTTCCATACTTGGTCCTCTCATCTTTATTATATTTACTAACAACCTTAGTTCTGCAACCCAACTACCCTCCATTGTCCAGTACGCCGATGATGCTACTCCTATCTATTCATCCCCCTCACCCCAGGAACTTCCCCTAAAATGCAAACTGCTTTCTGGGACATAGAGAAATACCTCAATTAACATCAACTAATACTAAACCTAAACAAAACTAAGTTAATAGTTTTCAGAAACAAAAAATACAAACAATGCCAGTCCCCTCTCACAATCCTCTCTTCAAATGGAACCAAGATCAAATTCACAAACCAGTCTAAACTCCTAGGTGTCACAATAGATGATGATCTAAAATTTAATAAACATATTTCTCTGACAATAAAAAAAGTCCATATTAAACTTGGCACCTCTACCGGGCCAAACCATACCTTACTCAAAGCACCAGGCTGGCCACTGCTTGTTCACACCTGCTATCGTCTCTCCTCTATGGTTCTATCAATTTCACAAACCTGCAAAAGACTGACCTCAATAACCTAGAATCCTGCCACAACAAAATTGCCAAGTTTGCTGCTAATCATCCACACAGGACCCACCACTGCACAGTTCTCTCCCAGCTTAAATGGTTAGAACTCCCTAACCTTTTATCTCTCAATCAACTTACCATTGCCCACAAAATATTCCACCAATCTAGCAACTGCCCTGCTCTTTCCAATCTAGTCCAACCTAGTACCAATCGCAGGTCCCTCAGATCTTCCGACAAACTTATGCTAAAGGTTACCCACTCTCACAACTATCATGGAGGCTCCCTCTATATTTAGAAAATAGCCAAACTTCGGGACACTCTTCCTCTCACATCTTAAAAAATCCTAGCTATTATGAGTTCAAACTACTTCTAAAGGACTACCTAGCTACTCATTGGCTTTGGTCCTGCCACACTCCTGGCTAATTATTCCTAGCTCCATTACTTTGTCACCCTTTCCCACTTCCTATCTCTAACCCTATCATGCTGTCTCTAGCATTCCCACTTCTTTATTTCATCTCTATGCTGCACTGCCTATACTATAGAACTTCATTCCACTGCTCTGTAGGATATGGGTTCATATGTACTATGTTCATAATTTGTACATGTAAATAGCAACAGACTTGGTATCTTTGTTATTATTCATGCCTTCACTATTATTATTTTGTTCTGCACTGTATATATATATATATATATATATATATATATATATATATACATATATATGTTTGTGTGTGTGTGTGTGTGTGTGTATATACTCTGCTATTTTCATTTGTATATAATTATTACTGTTAGTATTGTTACTGTTTTTTCTTGGAGCTCTTCTCCCCGGGCATCCACTGAAAACGGGCTCCTAGCCCAGTCAGATATTAACCAGTTAACAAATGTAATTAATAAATAAATAAATACATACATAAATGCATCAATAAATAAACAGTGTATTTAAGCCAGCCATTGATTATAATGCTCAGTTTTGTGACTATTCAAACAAGAGCATAAATAGACTAGACTCTACTAAGAAATATTTTACAAACGAGGATATGCTATGATATGTTTTGTTACTCATATTAAAATATTTCACATATTGTAATCATATAAAGTGATATATAACATATTAAGAAAACTTTTAAGTGAATTAAATGTATTATACTAAAAATAAAGGGTACATAGCACATGATAATAAGAGCTTAGTTTAAAATCAGCTTTCTCCATCAGTGGTTAGGATATTTATGGAATAGAATAGCATTTGAGAAAAGTGACTGATTTAACAACAGTTAAGAAAAAGCTAGATAATTTAATGGTTAATGAAAAACATGGGTTGCAGGCTGTATTGTGTTGGATGCATACTCGCTGTAAGCTCAACAGCCAGCCAGCACTGAATATTTACAGGCATACTCTGTGAATAATTGTACAGAGATGTTGGCACAAGATAAATGCAATAGGTTTAAGGCAGTTTAGGAGCAAAAAAAGGTGTTTACATAGTTATATGTAAACACTGTGTGCTTGTTTTCTCATGAATAGGCCAACTGCAGAAAAACAGTAAAATGGGCATGTAAGATAAAAGAGGTGTCCGTGTAGTTATGTGTAAAACATGTGTGTGTACTCATATACTCATGAAAAGGCCAGCTGCAGAGAGTCAAATGGGCTTGTGAGATAAGTGGCTAGCCAAACTAAAGCAGAGTACATTGTGAAGGAAGGCCTCAATATATTCTGAATTCAGGGTCCATCTGATGTACAATCCAGAGTCCTTCTGCCGGACATTCTAACCTAATAAATTCTAATTCAGAACACATTAATGTGGCTCTACTCAATGCTAGGAGTAAAAAAGAAAAGATACGTGAACCTGAGGCTTTCTGCAACTTAAACACATTCATATCATATATGTGTAGTTACAGAGACATGGTTTTAGAGCAATGAAAACACTACCTCAGTTTCTGGGTATAGTGCTTATCACATCTTCAGACCTACTGGTGATTGTGGGGCAATATCAGTATTTGTCAAGGATAGCATCATCTCAGGACAGATTCCTTGGGACACCACATTTGAATTCCTAAATGTCCAAATCTCCATAATCATGATTAATTATCACTTTATAGCTAATTATGGAAAGCCCTTTATGTCCCTTTCTGAGCATGATAACTATTTCAACACATTAGCCTAAATCCCCATTACAGCCAACACCTTTCTATTTGTGGGACTTCAGCTATCAATCAATACACTGGTCAGCATGTCCATGACTTCCTTGACATTATAAATGCTACCTCTTTTTTACAAATAGTTAGTGATCCTACTAGGGGGGCCTGTATCCTTAATCTAGTCCTCATAAATATAGGCATTTCTTCCACATCTCCATATGTGTCATCATATCTTGTTAACTCAGACCATAATTTAGTGACCTTTCCTTTAAAACTGGTGGTACTTCGCCTGTAAATAGCTCTGTGTTTAGGGACTTCTCAAAAGCAAACCTTCTTCAGTTACTTGATGACATAAATAAATTCAGCTTTAATCCTTATCCAATGAACCCATTTGCTAAAGATGCTGTCCTCATAGACTTCTAATCCCACTTAAATAGTTGCATTGATAATGCAGTCCTTATTGGTACCAAATATCATGAGAAATGTAAAAACTCTGTGGTGGAATACCTGTACAAATAAGTTATATAACAACAGAAAGAAATTATTTAATGCTTATGAGAAGTTTCATTCTACCTACCTTAAGAGCACTCTTAAACAAAACAGTAAATATTTGAAGGGAACCACTGAGAAATTCAAAGCTAAGTATAAACATTAAATAGTTACTAAAGCCAAAAACACCTACAAATGTTTCTTTAGCTATCTTAGAAAGTTAGGAGCTAATACCCAAAATGTTCAGAGCTAGTCCACAATAATACTTCACACTCTGATCCATAGGAAATAGCTATTACCCTAGCTAACAAATTCAGTCCAAATTTTACTCCATCTATTGTTATGGCTATTCCAGAGATTCCTCAATCGCAGCCATCCCCTTTATTTACTATGGAACAAGTTCTATCACCCTTCTCAAAAGCTAAGAACACCTCATCCATGGGTCCTCATAATATGCCAGGTTGTTTGATTATCAGTATCAAATATGACCTATCTGGAACCCTATTAACCTCTTTAATCTAAGCCTCTCCACTGGTTACATTCCAGAAGTCTGGAAAACAGCCATTGTAATGGCATTACACAAAGGTGTCCCTAATACAGGCCATGGTAATTATAGACCTCTTAGTCTCAATATCTTCATATGTAAAATTATGGAGCACATTATCTCAGACCTCATTAACCTGGACATTGAATATCTCTTAGCCCTGGATCCTCACCAATTTAGCTTTGACAAAGGAAAGTCTTGTCTCTTTAATCTCATTACTTTCTTTGAAAAAGTACTGAAGTGGTGTATAGTGGTTATGCAATACATACTGCATATATGAACCTGGCCAAGGCCTTTGACACTATTCCCCATGCAGGCATTATTGGCAGACTTTCAAGTCTGAATATAGTGCCTACTGGTTGTCTGACAGAACTTGGGGTAAGAATCACAGGTGCCACTTCAAAAACAAAAAAGTTACCAGTGGTGCACGATAGGACTCAGTATTGAGCCCTCTCCTATTTGCTATCTTTTTCTCAGATCTTCAGGCCAATGTTCCTGGCCTGTGGTTATCTAATTTTGCAGACATCTGTAAATTTGGTGTAGTTATTCAATCTTCCACTGAATCAGAACTGCTCCAACCTAAGTTAGACCATGTTAACAAATGGTGCAAGGACAATGATCTTAAATTAAATGTGAAAAATGTAACAGTTTGTTAAACAAAACAGTTTCATATAATAAATAGGTAACACACCCCTTCAATCTAACACTGTTGCAAGGAGTCTGGTCACTCTTTTTTTTTTTCAAATACGTTCACTGAATTATTATTTATATCGTACAGTACAGCATTACATAAATTGTTCAGTTCTTGCCTTCTCTTAAACCTCATTCCTCCTCCAAAACATTTTTTCTGCATGATAACAACGGTTTCCTTTCTTTTCTATATTATTCACTCCTACAATACCTCTCAACTGTACAGATTTTTGGAGAATGTCCAGATTTTTGCCTCATATTTTGGTCTGTTTCTTATAAAATTGTGTTTTTTTGGCAAGTCGTTTGCAAATCGAGGACCAAATTCAAAAAATAATGACAGATATTCAAGACTTAGATTTCATACCCTTCAAAAAATTCATGCTAGTGCAAAACTTTTTTTTTCTGTCAACTTTTTCAGTTTGTAAGAGCAATATTTAAAATAATGAGTGAGAAGGTCATTGAAAAAAAAAACAGTAAAAACAAAATAAAAACTCCAGCAAAGCCAGAACTTCCACTGAGTGATCTCCCAAACCTCTTGTATCAGAGGTACATGGGATATATGCAAATGATCCTTATGAACATCAGGTATTTCAGATAACTGGCAATTCTGCATGCCCATGACTTTTTTCATCATTTTACTGGACAATTTCAGGCCAATAAAGCCAAACCTCACTAGCTGTGGATATGCAAATTCCGGCCTTGTTATGACCTCATCAGCACAGCACAAGCTGAGTGTTTGATTAAGCATTAGAAACACAGGGATGTTATACCCAGCTGATGTCATGGGCATTCAGAATCGCCAATTAGCTGAAACACCTGATGTTCATAAGGATCATTTGCATATATCCTATGTGCCTCTGATACAAGAGGTTTGGGAGGTCACTCAGTGGAAGTTCTAGTTTTGCTGGAGTTTTCATTTTGTTTTTACTGATTGGTTTTTCAGTGACATTCTCACTCATTGTTTTAGTTTGTTGTTTGGGATATTTTTGCAGTGACCCTAATAATAATGGAAATCAGCTGGGTATAACAGCCCTGAGTTGCTAATGCTTAGTCAAACACTCTGCTTGTGCTGTGCTGACGAGGTCATAACAAGGCTGAAATATGCATATCCACAGCTAGTGGGGTTTGGTTTTATTGACCTGAAATTGTGCAGTAAAATGACAAAAGAAGTCATGGGCATTTAGAATTGCCAATTAGCTGAAACACCTGATGTTAATAAGGATCATTTGCACATATCCTATGTGCCTCTGATACAAGAGGTTTGGGAGGTCACTCAGTGGAATTTCTAGCTTTGCAGGAGTTTTCATTTTGTTTTTACTGATTGTTTTTTCAGTGTCCTTCTCTCTCATTGTTTTAGTTTGTTGTTTGGGATATTTTTGCAGTGACCCTAATGATAATGGATATCATCTGGGTATAACAGCCCTGTATTTCTAATGGTTTACCTTTACATGTGCGTATTGCACAAGAGCAAACAGCAATTTTCCGAAAGGCAGTTTGCAAAGTTTGCAAATGCCGAACGGAAAAAGGTGAGATTCACTCATTGCACATTCGACATTCTGGGGAAGATTGCACTTTAGTGAGGATTGGGAAATGGTTTCTTTCCCCACTGTAGTGTGATCTCGGAGTTAGAATAATAAAGTAGGGGGTGTGGGGGTGCAGTCCCCCACACGGGGGGTGCAGGGGGGCTTGCCTTACACTTTATCTAATTTTCTTTTTGACATTAATGTTCAAAAAATCAGTGAATCGGCTTTTCGATTTCTGATTTTTGAACATTTACAACTGTTGCTGTTGTAAGTTTTGTGGTATCGATTCGCTCATATGAGCAATCGCACCACTGTGTTTTGCTGTTATGAAGGTAAACCGTTTCTAATGCTTAGTCAAACACTCTGCTTGTGCTGTGCTGACGAGGTCAAAACAAGGCCAAAATATGCATATCCACAGCTAGTGGGGTTTGGCTTTATTGGCTTGAAATTGTCCAGTAAAACGACGAAACAAGTCATGGGCATTCAGAATCGTCAATTACCTGAAACACCTGATGTTCATAAGGATCATTTGCATATATCCCATGTGCCTCTGATACAAGAGGTTTGGGAGGTCACTCAGTGGAAGTAAGAGTAATATTTAAACATTTTCCTTATTTTTGGGCCTTTGTCTCCCCATTATTTATAGCTTTGTCCAGATTTCTTGCTCTAGGAAGTTGAGGAGTATGACTCTTACCCCTTTCTAAAGATCCCATTTCCTGTTATTTTATCTGTGATACAATAATCTCAGCTTTGATTGGTTTAGACTTTAATGTCCATTTCCAAGTAATTGTTTTTTTGGCAGCCACCAGAATTAAACTTAACAAGGTCTTACTATGTCTTGGCAATTCAGATCCAGTATCTCATCTTAAAAAAAAAAACTTCCTTATTTACACTCAGTTGCTCACCCATTATTCCTGAGAGAGTAATCTGTAGAGAATTTTTAATTTTTGCTGATTCATTACACTCTGAGAACATATGGTCCCAGGTACCCCTTTCTTCCCCATCACATTTCCAATATTTGCCATCTACCTCTAGAGAAATTCTTTGTAGTTTACTTGGAGTATAAAAGTGATTATGCAAACACTTCTTAGCAAAAATCCTAAATCTTGTAGACTTTGTTTATATTTTGGAGCCATACATATGTCCTCCTATTATTTCTTTGTAAATTGGGATCTAGGCCCCCGTTGATAATTCCTTATTGTTTGACCATCATATTTCCCCAGTAGTTCAGAAAGCCTTCTGTCTGGCTCATCTAATTTCCAAAGGCATCTCTACGAGAGCCAAAATTATTTGAATTTCCTAGTCATATCTCATCAGACCAGTTACTGAATATAATGCACCCTTTGGCATGTGTTTGTCTAAACATATCACTCAGCCTGAAAGACCACAAAGAGTGTTGGTAGAAATCTATTTTCTCTCTCCAGAGTCCAGTGGCATATTTGGGAATATTAGCACCTGTGTTTATTTGTTCCTTGGCACCTGAACTGAACATTGCAATTTATATGGCTAAAAGACTGAACTTTGCTTAATTTTTACCAGTTGTTAAAGATGTGTTTTCTCTGTGGTGAAGTTAACTTTACTTTTATGTATGGACAATAAAGCTATTTGTTTTCCAATAAGCTGTGGAATACCACATCTGATGTAGAATGAAGGTAACTGAAACTTCAGCCACAAATGCTGAAGTTCTGATTCCACCTATCACCGTCAAACATAGTAAGGATAATTCCCTGTGCTGAATATGTTTTTTTTTCTAGTTGTCGTTGCTGTTTTTTTTTCTAACACTGTAGCTAGTCTGCACTCAACAGGTATATCAGCAGTCTGTAGAGTTGCTCCAGAAGGCTAAAATACAGCAATTGCTGCAGATGACAAGTACCAGTGTCAAGGGAATGGTGGCATTAGTTAAACTGATGGGTCAGCTAAGGACTGCTCTTCCACTTGTGTCCCTAACCAATGAGATCTATCTAATAACAGTCATCAAAATAGTTAATTACAAGGGTTAGGACTGGTGCAGCTGAGCCTAAATATTGGCAGTACAACTCATATAGGAGCGTCTCTATCCTCTTATGGACATGCCCAATTCAAACTGCAGTGACCTTGATAAAGTAAAAAAAAAAAACATTTTAGTAAAGAGCAGTACTGAATATCATTTATCATTTGCAGTTTTTCTGCATTTTAATAAAAGTGTCTGAGTTCTGAGATGGACTGTCTTCATTTTTTAAGTAAAATAATTTGTTAGCAAGACTTGACCCCTTAGGTTTTATGACAGGACCTTATTTAGGAGCAAGACAATTACGCTAGTTATTTGAGCTAAAATATATTATAAAGTTGTGATTAGACCTGGAAGGTCTTAATAGTGAGGACATTATGACAGAAATATTTCTTATTGATACGTTCAAGAGAGCTTTGGCCATAGTTATTAAGAAGTGTGTGTGTGTGTGTGTGTGTGTGTGTGTGTGTGTGTGTGTGTGTGTGTGTGTGTGTGTGTGTGTGTGTGTGTGTGTGTGTTAAACAGACCCACAACATGTTGAAAGCTTTATCATTGTAGTGGAAAGAATTTTATATTATAAGACATTCTTTAAGGAAACACCTGGTAAACAGCAAACAAAACTGTGAGTAAAATGAAAGGAGCCATGTCTACTGTTTTATATTTTAAATGTGGCAAGTAGCTGCATATTGCTAAACACTATGGTGGGGAAAGTAAACCAGAAATCGACACAGAAGAAACTAAAGAGCTGAAAGAGAGTGAAGAGACCATCCAGATTGGTGGAGACTGCATTCTGCTATTGCACTACTGCAAAAATGATGAAGTGTCTTACAAACATAGATGTGAAAGAGTTACAGAGGCTGTTAGATTTTGGTAGCATGATTACACTAGTAAAATAACAGTATGTCTACAGGAAGAAAGCACTACTGAAATTATATATTCATGAGATGAATAGGTACTATCCTGCCACCCAGGCAGACATGCAAACCAACTTTGGAAAGAACTGCATTCAGTAGCCAAAGTCTTTACCTTACCCATGACCTAATTATTATGAAGGATTTCCCAGTTTTAAAGACCTTTGGAAACCATGTCAAAGAGAAAATGCTAGATCACCAGAACAGAGATACATTGAACCAGAATTTCTATAATACCATGTCAAAGAGAAAATGCTAGATCACCAGAACAGAGATACATTGAACCAGAATTTCTATAATACCCAGGGTAATAATAGAGGTCCATGAAAAAAATAAGGTTTGGATACATTTATAAAGCGAAAGAGAATATATTGTATCTGTACTACAATTATTATTGTGATAACAAGCAAAGGAAGGGGCCAGCAAACATCTGAAGATGAGATAAGGTCCTAGGTAGGAGAAGATAAAGAATCTCAGAAAGTGAGAGAGAAAGAAAAAGGCTTCAAGTCTAGCAGAAAGTAAATATAATTAGTTGGGGCACTGAAGTAAGTTACCCTTTCTTAGAAAGGAATGGGGCAAGAAGATTCCTGTACTGCTTTAATGGAGAAAGTCAGAGCAGTCCAGCTCCAGATGTGCACTGATGGAGGAATACTATAAGATGAAACTCCATGCCATACCAAATTGAACACATCCAGGGATGTGGAGGAAGATTTTATCATAGCGCCTCCCCAACCAAACCATACTTCAAGCTGCTAAATGTCCTGGTATATAA
Organism: Protopterus annectens; assembly: GCF_019279795.1. Taxonomy (NCBI): domain Eukaryota; kingdom Metazoa; phylum Chordata; order Ceratodontiformes; family Protopteridae; genus Protopterus; species Protopterus annectens. Next base: position 391,807,418 of record NC_056725.1, on the reverse strand, counting down.
TATAGCAAAAGGAGATTACTTGGCAGTTGTTATTGCCTAAGGCTTTTAGATACTTTATGTAAATGGCCCACAGCCATTTATTGGGCAATATTTGGGCATGGATTAAGCCAAAGCAAGAGCCCTGACTAGATTTTTTTTTCAAACAGGTAAACTGAAAGAAATTGAGAATTACTCTCCCAGTTGTCCTGAGTTTTGTCAGAAGCAGTTTAACCTCCTAGGAGAGCCAGAGCTATAAAGAAAGTGGATGTAATATTATCCAGAGGAAATAGAGCTATTGTATGAGGAAAATTGTAAGTTAGTGAAGAAATGGGGACTAGCCCCTATTAGAAAGTTACCTGCAGGCAAGGTAATTGGTTTTAGCTGTGCACCTGCACATTTTAAGGGCAGGTTAGAAACAATACAGCATATGTTCAGGCCAAAACTAAGGGGCTGTGGCTGACCAAGTTTGTGGACAACTGCAAACTGGATGCAATTATTGAATCCCCAAATTATGTCAGTATACTTCAGGAGGGTCTTACACAGACCAATGACTGGTGTCTTAGTCACGGTCTCAAACTAAATGCAAAGAAATACATCATCAATCCCTTTGCTAAAAACAATGTCCCTTCACACTATCAAATTAACCACATTACCTTATGTACCTAAGAAGTGGTAAGGGATCTGGGATCACAAGTAGACTGTGACCTTAACTTTGACTACCATGTGTCTACTGTAGCAAGGAAGGCCTTCTATGTAGCACATTGATTAGCAACGACATTGCCTCCAGAACAAAGGAGATTATAACCCCTCTATACTCATCACTAATTTGAGTATAACACCTCTTTGGCATGAAGCACCTGCAGCAATTGGAGAGATCTCAAAGGTTTCTAACAAATATTAAGGGACTCCAGCACATGCCTTACACAGACCGACTAAAGTCCCTGTCACTATACTCAGTATCGTATAGACTTCTTAGACGAGACTTATGCCTGGCTTACAGAGCAATCTCTGACCCATATCTAATGAATTTGCTGCACATCTGTAACTCAAACAGGACTAGAGCTAACCATTCCAGGGACCTAAATATGACCTGTGACTTAGAATGTTCTGGAGGGAAAAATTTGTCTCCCAGTGACTGCTGCATCTTTAGAATAGGCTGTCAATTCATGTGAAGCAAAACAGTTCTATGACACTGTTCAAAAGGAATTTGGACGAGTAGATGGGGCACTGTAAATTCATACTGGAGATAGCGCCCCCAATCCTCCTGGCATGGGTAGTCATTACTACATACAATCTTGGGTATTGACTAGTGTATCTATGGTATTACATTGGAATTAAATGGCTAGGCTTGAAATTACTTCTGGGTCAGTAGCCTAATAACCTCCTATGATCCTATGTCATTGATATAAGGATCCAGAAGAGTCTGGAAAGTACTTGTGCAAAGGAGAGATGCACCAAGGCCAGAAAAGTCACCTTTAAGAGAGAAATCTACCTGTGAAAACCATAAAAAGCAGTGGAAATCCTGGTAACTGAGTGTCTGATTTTCTTAACCTAAAGACTGTTGATAAAGATTTTATTTTTTCTGCTGATCCAGAGCTTAAAGCTGTATTTGAGACTACTAGTGCCTGTATTTATTTGATCATTTGTACTGAACATCTTCATTTCTATAGCTAATAGACTGGATTGTTTGTTTTATTTTTACCTGTTCCTATTGTTGTGTTTTCTTTATTGCAAAGTTAGCCATATTTTTAATGTCTAGACAAAAAGCTATTTATTTTTCATTAAAGAGTAGAATTTCTGCTGCATTAAATAAAACAGTGGGTTCTGGAAAAATCAGGAGAAAGTCATTTTTGTAGTAGAAATAAGACAGGAATTGGGAAAGTAAAGCATTTGGGAATAAGACTAGTATCCATTTTGGGGTAACTGAAATGGTTAAAGGCTTTAAGTAGAATGGGTGTGTCAATATAGGGAAGGGAAGGAAGAAAGAGCATGAAGGATCACAAGCATTGAGATGAAAACATTAAAGGTCAGACGGTCTGATTATCTATACTTGGGGATAAGACTGAAAGACTGCGGAGACAGGCTCATGCAGATATGGCAAGTACTAAGTATCAAGCCCTTTTGACTGTCACACAGCAAGCTGCGTACTCAGTTATGAAAGGGGGTAAATAAATTCATACAGGGAAGGAAGATGGGGAAGGGAGTCAGGTTCATGCAGTAGCAATATGAAATGTTGGGTGTGTTGAGTTGCTCAGGCCATAAAAAGTTAAAAGATGCTGGCAAGACTTAAGGAGAGGAAGTGGACATTGCATTCTCATAAGAAGTGATTTTAGGAACCAGAATTTAAAAGAGGTAATGAAGAAGAGGTGAGTGAAGAGGAGAGCAGATGCTACTGACATGAAGTGAAGAAGGGTCACTTTATTATGGTAATCAGTAAGCTAGGGTATGATTATTGAGTAGGGAAGTGAGTGTAGATGGTGATGTAAACCAGTGGAGAAAATAGAAGCTAGGAAGCTACTGTGAAGTAGCATATATAAACATTTTCAAGAGAATCTGATATAGATAAGGCAGTTTATGTGTGTTCAGTGATAGGGAAGATTTTAGTGTAGCATCTGAGGATAGGTTAGACTGAATGTATGGGAGACAGGAAAATAAAAGACTGGAGAGGGAAACAGAGAAATGTGGAATAGAGGAATGATCATGGATAAGGATCCAGGAGGGAGATGGGGCATAAAAGTTTTGAGGGGTAAAGGTAAACAATACTATCAAGACAGATTATGTTTTTGTGCTCTGGGTGCTTCTGGGTAATGGGTAGGAATACAACAGTGCTCCCAGTTTGCCCCTGAAAAGGTACAGTTTTTCCCATTGAGGTTATCCAGTGTCAGTAACAAGTAAAAAAGAAGGGTATGTATGCAGAAAAGGAACAAGAACAATAGAGCAAGATGTGTACAGAAACAGGGAAGAAGTTTTAGAAGGAGAATGTGAAGGAATGGAAGAGAAGATAAAGGAGGTGAAGAAAAAGTTGACAGAAAAGGAACAGAAGGTGATTTACAAGGTATGGAGGAAAGTGGTCATATGTGGTTGACAGATGTGGAGAAATGTAATAGGGTATTGAGTAGAAGGTAAAAGGAATAAGATGGGAGTTGCTATGGGGTGGGTTCAGCTAAAGGATTGCAGAAGGATGAAGAAACTGCAAAATAATTTTAGCATTATGTGGAAAACTGTACAGGAAATTATCATTTAGTGGGACTGATTCACTATACTTAAGCAAGAGTCATATAACTTGCTTGTATTATGTTTATTTATTTATTTAATATTTGTTTACCAGGAAAGTCTGACTGGGACAGAGCCCATTTTCAGTGGAGGCCTGTTGAGAAATAGTCCAGATGCATGTCTTTGGAATGTGGAAGGAAAGAGGAGCACCCAGAGGAAACCCACACAAATGCAGACTCCACACAGAAGGCACCCCAGCTGAGAACTGAACTGGAGAACCTCTTGCGTTGAGGTGACAACACTAACTGCTGCACCACTGCGCTACCCACTGAACACATTTGAAGTGGGCATAGAATTCTGCAAGTGGTGATTCCTGTCTCCCTTGTTTTTTTCATATTCACTGACAGGATTTCAACCTGCAACTGAGGTCTGGAGAATATCAAATTTGGGGATGTGAGGATTCCATCTTTCTTAGTTGAAAAGATGTTGTCCTCTTGGCCCATAGTAACTCTGAACTCTGGTGCACAACGGGGCTCATGGCTATTTCAAAGAAGGAGATGAGGTATTTAAGTATCTTGTGGTCTGTTCAAGAGTAAGGTAGAGGGAATCAACAGATGACTACTAGATAGGTACAGCTGTGATAGTACTATAAGCATTTAGCAATACCATGGTGGTGAAGCAGGGGCCAACACTTTGGATGAAGTTTTCAATTTGCTGATCAGTCTGCATCCCTCTCTTCACCAGTAGTAGTGTGTACTGTGTAATGACTGAAAGGAAAAGACTGCAAACACAGGAAATGAGGCTCCATTACAGGGATGGAGGGCTTACTGTCCATGACAGAGTAAGGAGCATGACAATCATAGAAGATCTCAAAGTAAAACCACTGCTCCTCCTGATTGAAATGACCTAGCTGAGGTGGATTAGACACCTAGTAAAGATGCCCTTGTTTGCTTCCTGTAGATGGTATCCCAAGCACCGCCATCTAAGAGGAGATTCTGTAACAGATCCAACACATGCTAGAGAGATTATATCTCCCCATTCTGGTCTGGACACATATGGAAACTCTTCAGAATGAGCTGGAGAAAGCTGCCTGGCTATAGAACAGTAGTCTGTCATGCTCAGCTTACTATCATTGTGATCCTCACCAAAGCAAATGGTTAAGAAAATGGATGGATCGATGAATGGATGGATGGCTGGAGAGATGGATGGATGGATGGATGGATGGATGGATGGATGGATGGATGGATGGATGGATGGATGGATGGATGGATGGATGGATGGATGGATGGATGGAGGGATGGAGGGATGGATGGATGGGTGGAGACATTGTGGATAGAAATCAATAGATGGAAAATGAAGCTGGGGAAAAATGGCAGTCATCCTAGAAGACATTAATTTAGGTGAATGGTAGAGAGAGTTGTAAGCCAGATAGGTTATGGTAGGTCAACTGAAGTTAAAGACAGGATCCCTGTTAGCCAACCCTGCACTCCCTCACACCTTCATAAGTTACAATTCCATGGTCGCACTGCAGTGGAAGAAGGGAAAAAACACTTTAAATTAACTCTAGCTCATGTAATCCAGCATGCTATGGTAAAGCAACCTTTAACGTTAGTTATAAGTATTTAAGAAAACTCCTACCAGTGATCAAAAGATCATACGCTTTCTTTATTATCAGAGTTATAACTGAAAAAGTATAGCAAAAATGTAATTAGATCATTTGACTACAGTAAAGAATCAGACTTGTGTCTCCCTTAATGTGATGTGACAACTATATCCACTGCACAACTGTGCCACCCTATGCAGCAACATACATCAGCAGCAAAATATTTTAAAAGTGCAGTACGTATACACCACAGAATGTACACAGCTGCATACTACAATAAAGTACATATGCTCATTTGTTGCACCTATCTATACTGTCCAAAGATGCAAGTACTGCAGTCATTAATATCACAACAAAGTACGCAAGTGCATTGGTAGCTCATATCTATACTGCCACAGATGCACATACAGCGATCATTAAATATCACATGTTGTGTTTTATTAGTTCGTTAAATGGGTATGATATCATAAATTTGTGCCAGTCTCAGAAACTAGAAGTAGCACAAAGTGAATATAGACACAGTTTGAAACAAACTAGGCAGGAAAAAGAACATTACCTTGATGGAGTCATTCTTCTTGTTTTATTTGCACATTACTATATTCTGCTTCCTTGCGATGAGAACTCTAGGCTGGATTCATGAACACCTGCACTTAGTGCTGCTATTGTGTATGCAACGCTCACACTATAGCGCTAGATTTGGTATTTATTAAACAGCTTTGCACTTCATGCATGCTGTCAAAATGAGGGTAAACTGCATAAGTAGTTGAATTACATGCTAATTAACAATTCCAACATGGCAGAGCTATTAAGGAGTGTACAAAGTGATTGTGTGCACTCAGTGCTCCCTTTTACCATAAAATCGAAAACTTTTTACAATACAGCCACAAAGACGATTAGAAGAAAATGTTAGGAGTTTCTGCTGCCATTATTAATCTGTATGTGTAAAAGACATTAATGCAAGGTACTGCTGCTGCCAGAACTCAGTTGAGAAGGCTGTTCAGACTCCATATGACATACCATAGACTGCATGATACAGAAATTGTAGAGTGATACAGGGTAGTCAGAGAAACAATACAGGAAATATTCAGCCTCTTCACCCACACCTGAGACCCGAGGGAAATCATGGAGAACCCATCCCATTGGAAACAAAGGTATATGTAGCATTATGAATATTAGTTACAGGAACTATTCAGGGAATCACAGGGAATATATTAGGGGGATTAACTTCAGTTGGTCAACTAACACTAGTGACAGCATCCTGAAGATAAATCACTCTACATCAAAAATAGAAATGTCGACTTCCTAGAACACATACACTGAGGCTGTTGCTCAGTGCATGCAAATATTACTTAAAAAAAACATAAACAGCACTCCCCCCACATGCTAATTATATATACTAACTACAGGATTAAACAATCTCCTGGGGAAGGGAATATTCCACTACCCAGGTATTTTTGATCTCACACACCTGTTGCCTTTCTGTATAGTTGACCAAATATGGTCTATTAAATGGATGTTGACCAAACTCCCTGAAAACCAAACCAGTAGAGCCTATTAGGGTGTCATTGGCCTCAATGTCTAGAATCTTATGTCAGTTTCTAAATACAATGCTACAATATGCAAGGAATCATATCTAGTTCCCACCCACCCCAGAGGTGACAGAAACAACCATACAACTGTTTTATGCTGTAGCACACTTACCCTAAGGTTTTGGGGGCCATACACTGCACACACATAGAAATTAATGCCCCAACTTCTGAACAGGGACAGAGGTACATCAACAGAAAAGGATTCCTGCTCATTAACTGTCAGTTTGCCTGTAATGTCCAAGGGATCATTTACAAAGTGTGTGTGCAGGTAATTCTGGCAGTTTCCATGACTCACATATAGAGCACACCTGTGACCTGTACATAAGGTTCGCTAGGGATAACTTTCCACTAGGACATCTATTGGGGGTTGCAGGTTATACACTGGAACCTTGGCTCATGACACATATGAGAAACCCTCACAACCCCAATAAGCAAAGATACAACAATGTCCATGTTCAAACTTGGAATATAATAGAAGATGCATTTGACTTGTACAATTCAAGGTTCTGTTATCTAGATATATCAGGAGGTTCTCTACAGTACGACCCAGCCACATGTGCCAAAATATTCACAGTCTATACCATGTTGCACAATATAATTCTCAGAAAACAGCTTCAACAAGGACAACAAGGCCCTGGACCACAGTTCACAGGACCACAGATAGGGCTAGCAGCTCTTGTAAATACTGACCAGGTGCAGATGCTGCTGTCAGGCACAGACATGTACAAAATGCCCTGGCTTTGGCTAAGAGTTAAGGACAGTACACACAATTGTCACCAAACTGAAAAGTTAAGATACTAAACACATACAATATTAAAACTGTTATCTGCCAAAGTCCTCAACCTTTATTTAACCATGTGATGGTTGTGTCCTGTCAGCATCAAGCAGAGTTAGTCCCAAAGATGCATCCTGTAGCTGAAGTATTATCCAACTAAGTGTTGAACATGTAAAAAAAAAATCAGTGATTACTTTCATATGCAAATACTTATTTGTCAATAAGATGAAACATCTCTCAACTATATAGCAATGTCAAGAGTAAGTCATAAGTGAAGAATGCAATATACAACTATGATTGTGCCCAGTACTGTGCATCTTGCAAGACATTTGACCAATGTAGATAAACCAGCATTGAGTAGGTCAATATCTGCTATCATTTGCACAAATTTAAGAGCAAGCAACAATGCATAACTAGTAATACTGAATTAGTAAGAATAATGCATCCAATTCAGTTGGAGTCAAGTACATAATTAATACTTCATAAATGAACAGGAAAACGAAATACTAATTAAACATTTTTTATAATATATGTGATGAAAGCAAGTATCTGACTAGCCAAGCATTAGCTACCCACTCTGTGCATCAGACATAGGGAACCCAAAGTCAAACAGAAATGCGCAAATGGCAGAGCAGAGTTATTATTGCATGTTCAGGGTAGGTGGAGGATACAGGAGGGTAAGCCTGACACCAAAGAAGTGAGCATGTGAATAAGAAATCAGTTTTTCAGCAAGCTTACAATTTTCAGGGCCTGTAGTAACAGATGCTATCATTTGGTATTGATTGTTCAGATAAAATGTGTGTGTGTGTGTGTGTGTGTGTGTGTGTGTGTGTGTGTGTGTGTGTGTGTGTGTGTGTGTGTGTGTGTGTGTGTGTATGTGTGTCTGAGATGGTATGGGCAAGATGATCTTTAAAGTGAGTGAATCTATATGAATGCAATCAAAGCACCTGTGCTAGAAATATGTCCTTGTATCTTGGACAGGTGTGAGCAGTGCATGGTAGAGTAGTCAGTTCAACGTTGTCACAGCCGACCATGAGAAGTTCCTCTCCCAGGAATTACACTGCTAGTCCTATGGCCCTGGATAGTATTTATGGTGCTGCCCGAATGTGAACAATGCCTGATGGATGAGTTCTACTCATGACAATGTCCAGGAACATGATCACACGTTCTACCATTTCAGAGTGTGGACCCCTCAACCACTAATAGAGCAGTGGAAGTAATGCCACCACAGCAATGGGATCTTGCATAACCACATTGGCTAGCATGTTATGTTGTAGTGGCTGTCTCGCCACATGGATGCTAACCATGCCCCCAGCAGACATTCTATTACAGACATTGCCCAATTGAGTGTGCCATTTACCCTATCCAAGGAGTCAAGCACAAAGTACAGGCAGCGTTGCACATCAGAATGCACAACATACAGTACTCAGACTATCTCTTCCAAGGCCCTGCCAGACTGTTTCTGTGCCTCTGTGATTGCCCTGCACATACATTGTGAACCACCTACTGACATACCAACACCAGGAGAAGAGTAGACAGCAGGCCTTCTCCGAGCAACACTACGGACACCCCTGTGTAGTACTTCACCCTCACAATGGCTAAAGGAAGACTCAGTAAGCTCTGCAACTGAATAACCATACTACCCTGATAAACTGTATCACCCTCAACCTGTCCTATTTATGAGGGCTCAGTGTCATGGCTATGCACTCTGCATAGTCATACTGAGTGTGTAAGAAATATGGGCAACAGATGTGGGAGCCACAACGTCAGTGTCAGATTGACCCTCTGCACCTCCTGACTGTATCTGTTCACTACTGCCATCCTCAACAGAGACCACCATTAGTCTGACATGAGGCAGTAGGCATTCCACAGTGCATTTGGCAGTATCATCTATGATAACAAGTAGTTAAAACAACAAAAAAAGAAATAGAATAAGAAATTATCAAACGTATGTAAAATGTAGCTTAAGCAACACTAGATGCAAATATATATAAATAAGAACTTTAATATATACATAAATCTACTTTTTGTAGAGTAATGAGGGGGAAATTGTCTACCATGTGCAGGTGGTCAGGCAACATCAGTACCAGATATGCCTATACAGGATAAATGGAGATGAAAGAGGGATGATGAGAATCTCAATGCATATGACACAATAGCCAGAAAAAAATAATTCTGTTATATAGATATAGATATGGGTCTACTTCAGTAGACCGACATTCCATTTAATCAAATCTTACTCATTACATCTGAGTGATGCCTCCAGGTGCATCTGCAGTTAACTCCTACTGACACCTCTAGGCGTCAAATATTGCTTGTTCATATTTGTATCAATAATTCCAAAACCATGCAACGTACAAGGTTTTAAAAGATTTCATCTTAAACCTTACACAATGACAAACTCAACTGCATTAATATTTGACTTTTGCCTAGTGCAGTTGAATAGATAATTAACTGTTGTTTTTATGATCTTAACTGATACAGATATAATTAGGTTCATAGGTTCATAGATTAGTACTAGGCTAACTGCCCCTGCAAGCCATTTAAATCTAGCCAATTATCCCCTGTGAGACTCAAACCCTGTACCTTGTGTTTGTAAGGCAAACACCTTAACCATTAGGCCACCCTCCCAACTTTCTCACATTTTTCTAAATATCTCAGCAACTAAATAACACAGATGGTTTACCTTTAAAACCATGAATCACAGTGGTTTGAGTGCTCATATGAGTGATTCAAAACCACGAAACTGTAAATGTCGACAGTCTTTAATGTTCAAAAAACAGCAAATCGAGAAGCAGATTTGCTGTTTTTCGAACATTGTCGAAGAAAAAAAACAAAGTGTAAAGCAGGAAGGTAAGCCCCCCTGCACCCCCCCCCATGTGAGATGCTGTGCCCCCCACACCCCCCTACTTTATTATTCTAACTCCGAGATCACACTACAGTGGGGAAAGGAACTATTTCCCAATCCCCACTATAGTGCAATCCACCCCAGAATGTCGAATGTGCAATGAGCAAATCTCACTGTGCATTCGCTCATTGCACATTCGAAACTTTTTCTGTTCGGCGTTTGCAAATTTTGCAGACTGCCTTTCGGAAATGTTCTATTCGCCCTTCTGCAATACGCAGTTTTAAAGGTAAACCAACACAGACAGAACACCTTAGCCTCATATGAAAGATCTCAGCCAGATGAATAAAATGCTGCTGACAGCATGTGTGTAACTTAAGTGGCTGCTGAGATATTATAAGTTGTTTACAAAATATTACAAATGTAATAGTTATTGTGTTTACTGGGATGTATAAAATTTACTTTAAGACCAAGAACCTAAAGAATACTACCATTATAAAAATAGTTTGTGCTGAAGAGTTTGCCTTTTATACTTCCTTCATAACCTCTATGGGTCCAGAAAGATATAGACATTTGTTTGAAATGTGAGGACATAATTTGATTCTTAAACGGCAGTTTTCACTTCACCAAAAGATATATTCCAAACGAGAATGAATTCAAACTAGTTTATTAACACATAGAACGGCAAGCTCTTTCACCATATAGGCTTCCTCAGGCCAAATATAATGAAATTTCAATGAAATGCTTAAATACTCTAAACACTGGTGACATCACTTCCTCTCTTTCAATTAAAATCAATTAAAACGTGTAATTTAAATAATTAAATATAAAAACTTAAAGGTCAGACAAATTTGAGTAACTTGTTTGCCACTTCACTGCATCTACAATTATCATGTTCTTGTGTTTGTATATGTTATATATATTCTAGAGAGTTACTATATACAACGTCTTTAATACATGAATATAATTATGTGCGAATTGTTGTGCTCTTTACTAAAATGTATAAATATATACGTTCACAAGCACATTACTGTTAATTAATATGTGTTTGTATGGGGAGAAGATTACATTCCGAAGATGACTGGAAGTATTTCACACAGATAGTTAATTAGCCATTTTCGTCTACCAACATCCATGTTTTGAGACTATTCATTGTTGCTGCTCTTGTTTTATAATTGTTATATAGATCTGATATTTTATTCATTGGGATCGTTAAATTACAGAATCATATGAATGTCTTACATTTAAGTTTTTATATTTAATTATTTAAATTACATGTTTTAATTGGTTTTAATTGAAAGAGAGGAAGTGATGTCACCAGTGTTTAGACTATTTAAGCATTTCATTGAAATTTCATTATATTTGGCCTGAGGAAGCCTATATGGTGAAAGCGCTTGCCGTTCTATGTGTTAATAAACTAGTTTGAATTCATTCTCATTTGGAATACATCTTTTGGTGAAGTGAAAACTGCCGTTTGAGGGTTATATATTGTTGGTACATGAAAAGTGTACCTTCTACATGAACTACTAAATTGGAACGAACAGTGTTGAGCATATTGCTCTGCCGTTTCCTTTTGTTGTTTTATTTTATCATATTTTGGTCAGAGATTCATTCACTAAGCAGCTATTTTTCTTATATTTTTACCTATAATTTGATTTTGTCAAAAGGCTTAAGATCCACCCATTGGAAGTTACAGTGCAAATTCCTGAGCTTCCATGGAGTGAATGAATTAACCAAGACGGCAACACTGAAACCTTATTTCAATGAAGGTTCACATCACTGGAATCTTAACCTGGGAAAAGAGGCAGTTGGCTAACATTAAAAAATAAACACACTGAAGCATGCCAGCCCATTCAAGTGGGGGGCTTCACCTCCCCCACAACCCCCACACCCCCCCTAACTAAATATACCAACTCCAAGATCCCACTATAATGGGGAAAAGGTCAGATTTATCCATGTTGGCCAACTGCTTCCTTTCCTGAATTAAAATTCCATTGATGTGAACTTTCACTGAAATAAGGTTTCAGTGTTGTCATCTTGGTTAAGTAAAAATCAATTAAATGGAATGTTTGTCTACTGAAGTAGACCCATACATATATGCAGAGAGAGAAAGAGAGATAACACATAAAAATACACAAAAGATAAATTATTTATTTTATGACATTCCTGGAAGTTCAGCAGTAGACACGCTTTGGTTTTCCTCCACCTCTTCACCAACATCAATAAATCATTGGGAGCTCCGGAAGATTTGTCTGGATCTCTGACAGTGCACAGGAACTTCTCTGCCTCAGTCAGTGGTAGTTCAGTAGCTGGACTGCCACCAGTAGCCATCTATTCAAAAGCATTTGCAGCTGATCTATGTTTTTGCATTTTTCATCATGTCACTGACACAATGCCTTATTTTTTGGCATTTGTGCCCATCTCTTTCAACAGCATTGACATTATTGACCACCTGCTTCCAGAAATGGTCATGGGAGGACTTGTCAGCTCTTCCCCTCTCTAAAAGAAATGAGCCATGTCTCTGCAGTGTTCATATGTTGACTTCATTCCCTACATCACTGCATGGTGATTTATAGGGACCAAATGTCATGAGCGCCATAACCCTGCAGCAGATGAAACATATGAAGAGGAAAAAAGGAATGAAATAAAAGTGTGAGTGCTAACTAAATAAATATATATGATTTTATACAGGCATCATGCACAAAAGAAATTTAAATGTAAGGTGTTGCATGAGTACACACAAAGGTAATACAGAAATGTAACCCCCCGAAAAAAATTTAAATCATGGATGAAAGTCTGTAAGGATAATAACAAATTATGCAACTGTGTATGACACAGCAGCATTACAAAAACATTTCTACTTAATTACAAATTAATAAAGTTATTTGGATCTCCACTTGTGTTGATTGCAGACAAATATATATATATATTGCAGACTTAACACATTTGCTGTACTACAAATGGAAAACCCCTGACAATGGTAATAATCTTATAACACATTTGAGAATAAGTGTTCCGATTCTCTCCCAAGTGTTCCTATAATGGCAGGTAACATTTACTTTATATTTTTATTTAAAAGAAATAAACTATATACATGGTTATGACAACAGCAATGGACAAACAATGCAGACAGCAAACAATAGTCTTGCAAACATTTATGCAATAGTAATATAAAAACAAATCCCTTTGTTAAAAACCGTAACATACCTTTACAGAAAATCAGTTCTGAATGGAGACAAATGTAGTGCAAGACAAATAGCAGTATCAAAAAGGTGTGTGGATCCAGTCTTCCCTACTACAATACAAGTGCCTTATCTACACAATTAGCTTATATAGTGCATAGTCAGCCTTGTGAGTAGTGTGAATATGCAAAGCAGGTGACAAATTGTTAGCATTCATGCATACCTACCCTGTTAGGGTAAACATGGTGTAAGGACTTACACTAGTTTGTGCATACACCATAGCAGTGCAAGAGCAAGCACTGAGAAGTGTTACTTGCTACGAGCATGAAGGTGCAACTGATTAGTGTAATTGCAGGAATAATAAAATGTTTTATAGCCCTGCTACTTTGATGTGCATTTACCGAGAGCGTGTCATGTAGAATAGACTTAACAAAAATGTTGAGACTTATACTGACTGACTTAGAAAGAACCCCTTTATAACATTTGTATTACTAAATGCCTATAATCCAGTTGTGCCTCTGAGCAAAACATTGACTATAATTCATATGAAAAACATAACACTATATCAAAAGAAATCCAAATGATGTTGTACTTATGTCAGACTAACATAAAAAGAGAATACTGCTCATGAAATAAAAGTCAGAAAAAAATATAGTATTACAAACAGTTTTGGCTGTAGTGACAAGAATTATGAGCTCAAATGTTGCAAATATATCATTCATCTACACATCTCCTATGAAGTTACAAAGAGCAACTGTGACAAAAAGCTTAAGTATGACCCTTAATGTAAAGTGGTATAATGTCAGCTCTAGAGTATATTAGTCTCAAATGTGTCAGGATAATGGCATGGTATCAAAGCTGAAATCTAGATGTGGTGCTGTTTGTGTACCATTAGCAGTGTGCACATTCTCATTTTATAAGACAACAAAAGTTGAGAGAACATCTCAAAGAGATAACTCAAAAATATTTATGTTTTTGGCTTCTTCCTTTGTTCACTGATAACATTGTGCAATAGGGACTGCCACCAGTAACTATCACTGAATGATGTTTCACCTCCCAAAGCAAAAAATGAAAAATGTAATTAAATCTGCCTTCTATATCCTATAGATGAGAATGTTGTGCACCAATGCCAAATGATGGTGAATAGCTCTTCATGTCCATTAGCATGGTATAATTACCACCATGCAATGCTGATTAAACCCACTACTCTAAGGAATTACACTGTTAAAGTAGAATAAAGACACTTATATTAAAAATTTAATCTAAAAAAACTATTTATTTAGTCTGATGACTTTATCAATATGTAATTCTATATGTGTACTGTTGACATAAATCAATTGAGTACTGTTTGTTTTTATACAATACTTCACTGTACTTATTCCCTCTCACATTTCAAATAATTATCGCATATAATTATTTAATTACATCATTAATACATATTTAAAAATATGAGATGGAGCTGAATCTAAACCTGTATCATCTGGGCTCAAAATAAAAACTCAGTGCTCTTACACCTGCTGCCACAGAGTTAGCTAGGCAGCAGTTGTGTTTATTATGCTCAGTACTATCTAAAGTGCTGACTGCTGAGCCTCTCTGCTTAGTGTGTTTGCAAAGAGGAAAGCAAACCATTAGAAATCTCATAATTTTATGAATGAAGTGGAGGCCTATGGATAAGCACTTCTCAAGTTCAGGTATTAGATCATAAATGTGTATCTTGCATGCAAAACACTTTGCTGATCACACAAAACAGCTGCCCAGCTGTAGGCTATGGAAACTGCTTATTAGTCTAAGTCAGAGTAAACTTTATTGTCATTTAGAACTATACACTTGTAGCCTAAATGAAATTTTGTATATCAGCTCATTTCTTGAGATTACAAAGGAAAGTGAAACAACATGTACAAGTAGAGGAATAAACATTACTAACAGAGTACTACTCCCAATACAAGCAAGAAAAAATAAAGACATTTACCAACACTCATACACGAAAAGAATACCATCCCCTGAGTTAAATTAACTACCCTATTTAAAGTAAAACAAACCACACTACAGACTGAAATGCCTTAAGTTATTTGTCTAATATTGCACTTGAGTGAGTTAAATAATACTGACTATTGATATAATAAATAAATATTGCACTTACTTGGAATATATGTAAGTATATATTGCACAAATCAATAAATATTGACGTATGTGTCCAGACCCCTGGGACTAGTGCCCGAGTGCAGAAGTCTAATCACTGTTGGGTAAAATCTGGTACTGAATCTTGTAGTCCTTCAGCAGATGCTGCAATATCTCCTGCCCGATGCCAGATGCTTAAAAAGTCCATGTGCAGGATGCATGCTGTCCTGTATTATTTTGACAGCCTTCTGGATGCTTCTTGCAGAATAAAGATGCTGTATTGATGGAAGACTGGAACCTGTTACCATCTCTGCAACCCACACCACTCTTTGTAGCATCTTCCTTTCTGTAATTGTGCAGCTTGCAAACCGCACTGTGAAGTTACAGGTGAGGATGCTCCCTTTTACACCTCTATAGAAGGTGGAGAGAATATGAGGAGGAAGCTTATCCCTTTTCATCCTTCTTAAAAGGTGGAGGCATTGGTGCACTTTCCTGACCAGTTGGCTGGCATTACCTGACCACAAGAGATCCTCTGATATGTGTAAACCCAGAAATTTCATACTCTTAACTCTCTCCAGACTCTCAGAATTGATCTGAGCACTGGGGGGTTTGTTCTCCTTTTCCTGAAGTCAATGATAATCTCTTTGGTCTTGCTTACATTCAAGTCAAGGTTGATCCCCTTGCACCACCTGATCAGAGATGTCATCTCCTCTCTGTTCACTCTTTCATCCTCATTTGTGATGACTCCATGACTGTGGTGTCATTAGTAAACTTGATGATATGGTTGGACTTGTGCTATGCATAGCAGTCTTGGGTCAGGATGGTGAATAACAGTGGGCAGAGAACACATCCCTATGGAACCCCGGTGTTAATCATGATGCATTTTGATGTGTTCTTACCTGAACACACCCTCTGTGGTCTCTCAGTCAGGAAGTCTAGGATCCAGTTACAGAGATGTTTACTAATTCCTAAATATAAAAGTAATGAAAGAGCACTACAGAGACTCAGAAGAACCACCAATGTTGTAAAATCCAAAGTTAGTCAAAGCTTTAATCATAAGCAAAACAATGAAACGATCAAATGATAAAACATGAAACATAAAACACTTAACCACATTTTTTGTCTCAGAACCACAAAGTGTTCTTCAGACAATACTTTCCTATTAACTCCAATCCTTTAAATGCAATCATCAATTTGTCAAGTTGTCATTGTGTGTCTTTCGGCTTTTCCCGGTTAGGGGTTGCCACAGCGGAACTCCGGTCAGCTAATGATTGGCAGTAGATTTTTACGTGCTGAGTTGCCAGCCCTGATGCAAACCTTCAACAAAGGTATGCCCATTCACGCATGTCTCCACACAGAAGACGCTTTAGCTGAGAATCGAACAGGAGGTCTTACTGTGAGGCAACAACGCTACCGCAGCACCACCGTCGCAGTCAATTTGTCAAGTAATTAATTAATTAATTAATTAACTCAGTCCTTATTATTAACTATTTAAATCTCTATACCTAAAAACTATAGTAAGAAATAACTTGATCAATACCTAATAATGAATTACATAATGATAACATAAAAAATCTAATATAAAATGGATGCTCTAAAAATTTCTACATTGAATTACATGTTTAAACTTTGTAATAAGATATTAAATAAAAAACAGCTCCACGTCCTTTACTAACATAAATAGTACTTACAATACTACCCTCTATTGACCTAAATGACAAATAACTGTGTGAACAAAAATAATAATGAACAAAATCATTTAAAAAGGAAAAGTGTATACTCTGTTTAAATACTGCTAAAAAGTTTTTTAAAAGTAAATGCCTAGACAGTTAATAAAAAAAAAAAATATATATATATATATATATATATATATATATATATATATATATATGTTTCTGGATGGATTTTACGTTATAACCTAGCTGTTCTTAATTTTAATAATGGGGCTATTGACATATTATCATTTAGACCTGGAACTTAATTGGCCTGTAGCATTATTTGCCAATATGTTTCTCTGTATTCTATTTTTTTCTTCCCATAGGCCACCTCTAATGTTCCAGGGTACCATCTCCAAAACAAAGAACAAAAACTTAGAATATTTGCAAAACAAAGTGTTGCTATGATTTGAAGTTGTTATATTATAGCAATGCTTGCAGATTTTTTTTTTTTCAGTTTTACCCATGTAGAAAGCCCCACATTTCCTGCACATTGCCAAATATATTAATCCTTTACTATCACAGTTACTGTATTCCTTGGCTTGTATCAATCTATCCCAACTGGGAATATATATATAACTAGTATTACTAATGTATGCACACTGTGTACACTTCCACCACTTATAAGTCCCTACTTTCCTCCTAAAATTACTTTGACTAATTTTGTTCTTCTTTTCTAATATATCCTTAATGTCCATACTTTTTTGTAAGTAAATAGAATAGGACCTTAAACAGGTTCTCTACATCTGAAAAATGTTTAAATAACTCCCAGTAGCTATTAATAGCTTTTGTTATAATAATGGTGTCTTTGTTGAAATTCATAACCAAAGCCCCTTTGTATACTAAGTTAAGTTCTCCTTCATTACTATTCTTATTATTCTTACCTTTAATAACTAGTACCTTACTTAATGTTGTATCCTTTCTCCCAATTAAAGGGAAATACTTAACTTCTCTAGCCTCTTCGACTTCTTTAATTACTTCCTCTGTTAGTCTCACTGGATGTTTTCATTCTAAAAACATATTTTTAATTATTCCACACTCCTTTAAAAAGTCACACTCTTCCGAGGTCATCCTAGAAGCCCTTATAAACCGTCCCTTTATGATACTTTGCTTTGGTTTGTATGGATGAGCACTTGTAAAATAAAGGTAAGAATTTGAAAAAGTTATTTTCTGAATATAGTGGACCTAAACCTCGATTCATCTTCAATCATATGTATTATTACATCCAGACAGTTGACCCCAGATCTTTCAATTTTGTATGTAAACTTTAAAAACTATGTAGTTTGTCCTATATATTCTATACATTCAGTTAGCTTTTGTTCAGTGCTGGTCCAAAATCTACAGATGTCATCCAGGTACCTTTTGTATAAACTCCAAAACTATACATAAGGTGAGTTAAAAAACATATTTCTTTTCCCATACTTATAAAATAATGTTGGCATAGCTGGGTGCACAACTTGCACCCATTGCTATGCCACTTTGTAAAATTCCCCTTCAAAAGCAATAAAATTGTTTCTGAGTACAATTTCCATTAATTCTAATAAAACCCTAAATTCTTCCAAGCTAAATAATCCCTTGCCTGAAATCGCTTCTTCAAACCATTTTAGACCTAATTCATGTGGGATGATACAAAAAAGTTCTATAATGTCGATAGGGACAAAAATAATATTTTCATTAAATAATTTATTTTCCACTTCCCTTAGGAATTCCCAAGAATCTTTGAGGAAACATGTATGCTGTTTTTCCAATCTCTTTAATTTATTGTCTATATATAATGCTAAAGGTGTATTTTGGATCCACTTGCAGCCACTATGGGCCTCATAGGTGGTGCCACCACATTTTTGTGTATCTTTGGGATTCCAAATAAGGATGGTATCATAGGTTTGTCCATTTTTAAAAAATATATATTCTTCCATACTAATAGAACCTTCTAAAATCATATCATATAACTCACAATCAATTTTGCTGTAGGCAATATTTATTTCATTTTTGGACACCCTCTTGTATCTATTTGTATCACCTAAAATTTCCAATATTTTTCCCATGTAAATTATATTGTCCATAATAACCGCTGCCCCCCCCCCCCCCAGTTATAGTTGGCACTATTTGTGCTCATTGCACTGTTTTTTCCATTCATTTTGATGATTCCTAAATGTGACAGTTTTTCTCTCAGCTGCATTGATACCACCATATTAAATGCAGAGCTGAAGTCTATGAACAGCATCCTCACATAGTTGTCTTTGCCCTCTAAAAGCTCAAAGGAGATGTGCAGTGCTACTGATATGGCATTAGCCGTGCAACAGTTAGCTCTGTACTCAAACTGTAGATGGTCAAAATCAGGAGGTAGGCATGATGAAAGATGCTTTTTGATCAGCCACTCAAAACATTTAGTAACAGTGGATGTCAGAGTGACTGATCTGTAGTCGTTTGAGCTGGAGGGAGTGGTTTTCTTAGATAGTGGGATGAGGTTAGCTTCCTTGAAGCATGAGGGTACTTTTGCCATGTCAAGAGAGATGTTAAATATTTCCTTGAGCATTATACATAGTTGAACAGCACAGCCTTTTAACACTTTGCCAAGTATGTTGTCTGGGCTGGCAGTCTTCCTGGAGCTCACTCTCCTTAGCTCTCTTCTTACCTCCTCTGTACTGAGGTTGAGTACTGCATCTTTCTCATCAGTGGGTAGCTTTAGTGCCAACCTGTTGTTTCTTTCCTCAACTCTACCATAGAATATATTCAAACTGTCCAGGAATTTGATGCTGTTCTCACACTGTGCTGGCCTAATTTTGTAGTCAGTAATCTTCTGTGTGCCTTGCCACAGTCTCCTTGCATTCTTCATGTCTTCAAAGTGGCTCTGCACCTTTCTGCCATACTTCCTCTTAGCCTCCTTTATACCCCTCCTCAGATTACCTCTTGCTACACTTAGGGCTGCTTTGTCCTTAGCCATATAATTTGTGTTTCTCTCCTTCAGAAGCTCATGTACCTTAGGGCTGAACAATACTACATGAACACAGTTTGAAATGTATGCCATCACTTCCTCAGTGTATTCACCAATGTTTAGATGCTGATTCAGTGTGCCTCCTTGAACATATTGCTCGTATGACATCAGATTTTATGGATTTAGAGCAGGAGTTCAGAAAATTAAAATTGATGTTTATAGAGAGGGGATACCCTGAAGTATTTATTGATAGGGTATTGGGGGAGGTTTACAGAGGTTGGGGTCACAAATATATACCACTTTTAGGTAAGCCCTTAAATGATAAAGTTAACATGATTAACAGTAATAACAACATGGTGATGGAAAATACTAATAAATATCAAAGGGCCTGTGTAATAGAACACAATGACTTCTCTGAGACTTTCATGAAAATACTGAGGGATAACTGGAGTTTACTAAAAACCCACAGGGAATTGTTTGAATCTGTTGGGCCAACACCTTCTTTTTCTTTTAGGACAGGTTTTAGTCTTAAAAAAACTTTTGAGGTAAACATGCCTCGGAATAAATATGATGGTAAGGGCACAGTTCCTTGTGGTGGTTGTAAACAGTGTTCCAATATTTTGAAAGAAGGTAGTATTAAATTAGAAAATGGCCTGGGTAGTGTTGTTAGATTCTGCAGAGGTAACTGCAGTACAAAGATGTTAGTATATTTCGCTGTATGTAATGAATGCCCCGCATACTATGTGGGTAAAACTAAAAGGGCATTCAAGGATAGAATTTACGAACACTGTTACGATGTAAAAAATAAGAAAGATGCTAGCGTGTTATACAAACATTCTATTTACTGCAGCACTTTTAGTGGATATAAATTTGGTATTATTGATGTAGTTAGAAATTACATAGGGGGTGGTGATTATAAAAATATGTTACTTAAAAAAGAACTGGTATGGCAACTCAGGTTAAGGTCTAATGCACCACCAGGGTTAAATGAATATATTTCTGTTAAACCAGTTTTGCTACAAAAAGCTTCCACAGTGTGATTATATAACTTGTTTACATGTTTGCATAGTTGCACATTTGATTAAGTACTTATTTTAATAATAATAATAAAAAATGTTTTTATTAATTTAGATTTAATGTTTTTTTAGACTAAATATTTAGGAATATTATCAGTAGGTGACTATATATATATATATATTTTTTTTTTTTTGAGGTTTTAAAATTTCAACATAGTATTAAGATTTAGCTACTATTTCCTGAAACATTCGTTTTGTGATGGCATTTTACCATTTTACTATTTTTGGTGATGTTGCTTTAAATGGTTAATTGTGAATGATAATTAATTGGTGTTTGTATAAAAGACAAGTAAAATAAGGAAGGAGTATCTGATGAAGTCTTGTGCCTAAGACGAAAGTGCTTATGGTAGTTTCTCCTGTGTTCGTTTTCTAATAAAGTGGATTATTGATGGACTACTGGTCGTTTTACTGGTATTTGGACAGCTTTATTTTTTATTCTTGGTTGGAGTTTGGTTTCACTCATTCATAGTATTTCGTAGTTGTTTTTGTGGCTGTCCAAATACTGTACACTTTTTTTTTAAAAGGAATTGGTGCTTAAAGACATTCACAACTATTTCTATTTAGATTTATTACATTTTGCTTCCTGATAATGGCATTTGAAATTAGGTCCAGCAACTCTACACTTATTGAGGGATCCCTCGGTGTGCTGGACGATGTAAAAACTACTCAATCCGAGTTATTGGCAGTGAGAGAGGAAATTAAAGCACTAAAAGGTGATTTAACAAGATTAATAGAACTATTCAGTCAAAAGGAGCCGAATGGCAGTGTGGTGCTTACAAGCTTGGTTTCCCCTGGAGCTTGTAGTTCTAACTTGGTGCCGATGACATCATCACCGAAGAAGGCGTCAGTGGGTTGCAGAGCGGAATTGTTTGGGCCTTCAGCAGAGACGAACAGTGATGGCTGTAAGCATAAAACTAAAGAAAGGACCCTTTCGAAGGCAGTTACTGGGGTGGTCGATAAAACTAAAGGCTCGGCACCATCTCGACATACAAAAGGTACTGTCAATAATGTTTTTTCAAATGGGGATAACATGGACACTAATGCTAATGGTGTCATTTTGTCTATGGGTGACATTATTTCTAAAAATTTTAACTTTGGCTTTGAAAAAGACTTAAACGCTAATGTGGAAGTGTCAGATAGCAACGGACAGTTACCTATGTTAAAAGAAATGATTTTGAACTTTGAGAAGAGACTTTTTAAGTTAAAATGTGTACAAATGGACAATGAATATTTGCAGTGTTGTTGTGGTTCTAAAATAGTTCCACAGGGTTTAAGATTTTTTAAATACCCTTTTAGTGTTAATTACACTTCAGATGTTATTCAAGAATTTCACGATTTTTTTGATGATGTGGTATTAATTTACTTAAAATGCTTATCAAGCATAATGAAGGTATAATAGTGTTATATAAGAAAGAAGTTGAACAATTGAATTACAACATCTTAAAAGACCTTCTTTTTAGTGAATATGAGAATTTATACAATAAAGTATTGTGTAGAGTAAATAGAAGGGTTGAGAATATTTTTTTGAGAAAACAAAAAAAGTTACTTAGAGATAAGCAGCAATATGATTCAGAAAAGGCTTACCCAGGACCTAGAAAAAATATGGACAATAAAGTGGGTATAGGTTATAAAGAGAGAGAAGGGATTGATTTACAACAGTTTAGAGGAAATAGAATAGAACATGATTTTCAGGGAGGTTTGGATGAGTTAGATTCTTTTTCAGACTACCAGCAGCAAAAAAACTTCCAAGTTCCAAGGAGGTCAGAGAGGTTGGCCAACATGAACAGAGGCAAATTAGATTCAGGCCAACATCCCCCACCCACATTATATCAAAACAACAAGGGTTGGAAGAAACTTTAGAAGGGAGTGGTGTTTTTTATGAGGTGGATTTAAATGGTATAGTGGCAGAATATAAAGGGTTTAAAATATACAATTATACCGGGCTTACACTAAAAAAGGAACACTTTTCTTTATTATCTAAAGGATTTAAATTTGTGACCAATTATGGTTTAGACATAGCTCAGGTTTTAATTGATTTAAAATTATACCTGAGGAAACTTAATTTTGCCTTGATATATAAGAATAATGAAACAGCAGAGGAAGGAAGTGAATTGGGCCCCTTTAGGGGTAGTATTACAAATCCACCCCTCCATCCTGCTCTTTTGATTTTTGAAAGACAAGTTACTGAAGAAATATATGCAGCATATAGTGGAAATAATAAAAAATATAGAGGGGAAAATAATTTAACTAGGAAAGAAAGAGTGTTACTTGAAGAATTAAAAAACAACACTTCATTACGTATTATGAAGCCAGATAAGGGAGGGGGTGCTATTTTTATGGTACTGAGGAATATAATAACATGATTACAAATATTTTGATGGACACTAAAGTTTATTCTTCGGTTTCTAGGAATGAGATTCATATAGCATTTGGGTGGATTGATTCCCTGCTTGAAGAATACATGCTTGAAAATCGGATTAGTGGGAAGACTTATTATTTTTTGTAACAGCAAAATCCTAAAATTCCCATTATTTTTGGTATTCCCAAAGTTCATAAAAATATAAAAGAGCCCCCATTTAGACCTATTGTGTCAGCAAAGGGCTCTAAGACACATCCAATTGCGGTGTATATTGATCATTGGTTGAAGGAAATAGTCATCAAAACAGAGCATTTGATCAAGGATTCTTGGGAATTCCTTAGTAAACTTACCCATGAGGTATGGGAGGAAGGGCTTTCTTTTCTGACTATTGATGTCACCGATTTGTTCACCACCATACCTAGAACTGAGGGGCAAAAATATTTTAGTGACAGTGTATACAAATTTTCCACTTTGTCGCATGATTACATTCAACTTATCTTAGAACTTATGGAAGTAGTGTTGGATAACAATTACATACACTTTCAAGGAGAATTTTATCAACAGATAAGTGGCGTGGCAATGGGGGCAAATTGTGCCCCTGTTTATGCAAATTTAGTTATGTTAGAGTGGGAAAACAGATTTGTTTTTCCTAGTATGTACATGGGGACCATCCGCCTTTATGTCAGATTTTTGGATGACATTTTCATTTTATGGAAAGGGGAAGAAGGTAGTGTTAAAGATTTTGTTGAGTACATCAATCACAGCACCCCCTTCTTTAGATTTACAAATACATGGAACAAGAGGGTTATTAACTATTTGGATATTACTATTTCACAAACGGATACTGGTTTTAAGTCTAAAATTTATAGAAAGCCTACTTGGTGTAATAGTTATTTACATTTCTCCAGTAACCATCCTATGTTTATGAAAAAAAGCTTAATTAAAGGGCAAGGAGTCCGTATTGCTCGTATGACATCAGATTTTATGGATTTAGAGCAGGAGTTCAGAAAATTAAAATTGATGTTTATAGAGAGGGGATACCCTGAAGTATTTATTGATAGGGTATTGGGGGAGGTTTACAGAGGTTGGGGTCACAAATATATAACACTTTTAGGTAAGCCCTTAAATGATAAAGTTAACATGATTAACAGTAATAACAACATGGTGATGGAAAATACTAATAAATATCAAAGGGCCTGTGTAATAGAACACAATGACTTCTCTGAGACTTTCATGAAAATACTGAGGGATAACTGGAGTTTACTAAAAACCCACAGTGAATTGTTTGAATCTGTTGGGCCAACACCTTCTTTTTCTTTTAGGACAGGTTTTAGTCTTAAAAAAACTTTTGAGGTAAACATGCCTCGGAATAAATATGATGGTAAGGGCACAGTTCCTTGTGGTGGTTGTAAACAGTGTTCCAATATTTTGAAAGAAGGTAGTATTAAATTAGAAAATGGCCTGGGTAGTGTTGTTAGATTCTGCAGAGGTAACTGCAGTACAAAGATGTTAGTATATTTCGCTGTATGTAATGAATGCCCCGCATACTGTGTGGGTAAAACTGAAAGGGCATTCAAGGATAGAATTTACAAACACTGTTACGATGTAAAAAATAAGAAAGATGCTAGTGTGTTATACAAACATTCTATTTACTGCAGCACTTTTAGTGGATATAAATTTGGTATTATTGATGTAGTTAGAAATTACATAGGGGTGGTGATTATAAAAATATGTTACTTAACAAAGAACTGGTATGGCAACTCAGGTTAAGGTCTAATGTACTACCAGGGTTAAATGAATATATTTCTGTTAAACCAGTTTTGCTACAAAAAGCTTCCACAGTGTGATTATATAACTTGTTTACATGTTTGCATAGTTGCACATTTGATTAAGTACTTATTTTAATAATAATAATAAAAAATGTTTTTATTAATTTAGATTTAATGTTTTTTTAGACTAAATATTTAGGAATATTATCAGTAGGTGACTATATATATATATATTTTTTTTTTTTTTGATGTTTTAAAATTTCAACATAGTATTAAGATTTAGCTACTATTTCCTGAAACATTCGTTTTTTGATGGCATTTTACCATTTTACTATTTTTGGTGATGTTGCTTTAAATGGTTAATTGCGAATGATAATTAATTGGTGTTTGTATAAAAGACAAGTAAAATAAGGAAGGAGTATCTGATGAAGTCTTGTGCCTAAGATGAAAGTGCTTATGGTAGTTGCTCCTGTGTTCGTTTTCTAATAAAGTGGATTATTGATGGACTACTGGTCGTTCTACTGGTATTTGGACAGCTTTATTTTGTATTCTTGGTTGGACTTTGGTTTCACTCATTCATAGTATTTCCTCCCTGAACATATCCCAGTTTGTTCTTTCAAAGCAGTCTTGGAGGGCCTACATAGCCTTATCGAGCCATACCCTGATTTGTTTCTTTGTGGGTTTCTCTCGAACCAGTGCAGGTTTGTAAGCTGGTGATACTAAGATGGTACAATGGTCAGAGTTTCCCATTTGTGGAAGCTGCACTGCCTGATAAGCTTTCATTAAGTTTATGTACACCTTGTCCAGAATATTATCATCCCTTGTAGGAATGCCCACATACTGATGGTAGTGTGGGAGTACTTCTTTCAGATCTGTTTTATTAAGTCACCAGCTGCCATGTGTACAAATTCAGGATATTTACTCTGCAGCTCACCCATGTGATTGCATAGTTTATTTAGAGCCTCAGTGGTATTAGCACTAGGTAGGATATATGCCACTGTTACACTGACCCCATTCAGCTCCCTGGGGAAGTAAAATGGTCTACATTTAATGGAAAAGAACTCTAATTTCTCACAGAAGTATGATAGTATTATTTCACAGTTGCTGCACCATCTTTTGTTAACATAGATGCAGACTCCACCTCCTCTGGCCTTTCCACACAGTGTATGTTTTCTGTTTGAATGAAACAGTGTAAAATTCTCTATGTTTACTGCACCATCATTTATCTTGTCATGCATCCATGCCACAGTAATAAAAATATATATATATATATATATATCTCACCTTGTTCTTGGAGAGTTCCAGTCTCAAGTAGTCCATCTTGCTATCCAGTGATCTCACATTAGCTAGCAGTATAGTTAGTACTACAGGTCTGTAGGGGTTTGCTTTTAACTTTACATCAACACCTGCTGTGCAACCTCTTTTCCTTGTTCTCTGACATCTCGTTCTCTTTTTTTCTTGGCCAGCATATTCCAGAAATCTCTTCTACCAGTTTCAGGCACTTTAGAGTGTGAAGAGTTAAAATACCCGGCTGTTGTAGCTAGGCCTCAGATACTCTGCAGGCTTCAAGGCATCCAACCAGCAACATGTAGATATTGACTGTTTAATTTCTAGTAACGTCTGTCTACTATACATTATTGTACCATCAACTGGAAGTGCAGAAACTAATTTTTTTTAGATTTTCTGTGCAAAAGAAGACAAAATATGTATATCTTTAGAATGAGCTAAGTCAGCTGCAGCCACAGAGGGTGCTGCCTTTTTTTTTAGCATGTATTACCTATGTTTATTACCCAGTTAGTCTTCACTTTTTTAATGACTGAACACATATTTACACTGTACCCATGTGTTACCTGCACCCATGCTCTTGAAACTTATCTCAGTACTTGTTCCCAAATATCAACTACACTACAGAAATAAATGTCAAAAATGCTTTGTGATGTACCATGTAAATCTTTATACTGGCAATACATGTTTAGGTTTTCCAATACTTGTACTAATGCGGGCAGCAATTAGTCACAAATATGAACACTCAAATATGATCACAATAAAAGTGCGTGTCTGTATGTGACAATTTTAATGTTTAACATGCACAATTCACTGGGGAAAAATGTCTCATTTCTGCTACATGCATTCCTGACAGCTGTTTGCATGTAATTTGTACAGTTGTCTGTTAAAGTATACCTGCACATTGGGAACACAATAGGAGATTCTGCATCCACACTTTGCACACCACTCTCATAACAAGATATGTCAGCCAGATCATATAATGATGTTGGCATCATATATAAAGAAAACTCTGACAAGGCAAATAGCATATTTTAGTGGTGGTGAAATCATGACATACTGTGTTTTGCAGATGGGAACTAAATAATTACATGTCTGATAGATTAGCACAGTGACCACATCGTGTGAGTGTCTCTATGTATGTGCACGTGTGTGTGTATAGTCAGAGGAACATCGGTCTGTATCATACTATCATTAATCTGATACCATGCAGAACTTTGATATCTTGACAATCGTACATGGATACCTATCCATTTCATACAAGCTTCCCAACATCTAAGGATGATGTCATCCACTATAAATTGTCCAGCAGCAGTGTAAAAGTCAAACTTGTACTGTGGCACTTGCATTAATTACTGAGTTCTCAAACCTATGTACTTAGGGAGGGGTTATAATCGCATTTTGGTCAGCTTGTGTAAGTCTAATTAGAAGAGCATAAACGTATATCCTGCAGTTAGCAGTACAATCCCCATGAAATACAATTTTTTGACAGTTGTACATGACTACATATCCATTTCATTCAGGCCTTCCAACATCTTCTCTCAAACATCCAGTAATGATGTCATCCACTCTAAATTATCCAGTAACATTGTAAAAGTCAGACTTGTGCTGTATCACTTGTATTAAATACTGAATTATCTAGTCTGTGCATTTAATTAGGTAGGGGTCCTAATCTCACTGTGGTCAACTGGTGTGTGTGTGTGTGTGTGTGTGTGTGTGTGTGTGTGTGTGTGTGTGTGTGTGTGTGTGTGTGTGTGAGTGTGTGTGTCTAGTCAGAATAGTGTAAATGTGTATCCTGCAGACAGCAATACAATCCCATAGAGTACAAACATTGTCACAGTTCTACATGACTATTTATTTATTTATTTTACATTTGTTTGGTGGGAACATCCAACTAGGCCATTGGCCCTTTTTCAGCTGAGGTGCTTGGAGGAAAGTCCAATATTAGTGAAACACAATTTCCAAAAAGACAACAAAAGCAAGAATAATAACACGTTACAAAATTTAACAAGAATGCAATAACAAAAGAAAACATTAAAATAACAATATTAAAAAAGCATTGCATAGGTTGTTAAGTATAACATTGTTGGAATGAAGAAGTATATAAAATGAGTTCTGTGGCAGAGAAAGACAAAAACAAATTGCTAGCATGGGATGTGCATTACGTTAGAGAAAAGAAATGACTAAACAGTGGTTAGATATTGTAGCATAATTCATACATAAAGCGAGACCCATGCATTAAAAATGTACAATAAAAACAGCTAATTGTTGCACATGGTAGCCAAATGTATTCATTGGCAGTATATAGTTAGAAACATTAATGGAGTGATAGCTGGAGGTGAAGTAAGTTGAAAATAGAAATGTTTTTGGATAGAGTGACATGTGGTAGAGTAGAAAGTCGAAAAATAGATAGATTTAATTTGTATTATGTGAGAGAAGTAAGTAGTGCATTTTGACAGAGTTGGTTAAAAGAAACATATGCTCAGCCAGGTATAGTGCAGGAGCAGAGTCAATTATATGTTAGGTGTTCCCTAATAAGTTGTTTGAATTTTGGTATGTTGGCAGTGTTATGCATCATCTGAGGCATGGCATTCCAGGATTTAGCTATTAGTTTTGGAAATGAAGAATCACCATGACAATTATTGGACTCAGTTTCTTTAAGTAGTAGTTTGTTGAAGGATCTCAGGGGTCTGGAGTTGAAGTGGGGCTGCACTAGGTTCTTGAGTGCAGGGCAGTGATCTGGGCAGTGAAAGATGGAGTGGGTGAAAGTAAGTTGGTTAAGGGATAGAAGATTAGGTATTTCAAGCCATTTAAGTTGGTGTAGCACTGTACAGTGGTGTTCCCTCTAAGGTAGGTAAGTAGCAAATTTGGCAATTTTATTGCAGAAAGACTTCAGTTTGTTTAAATCTTATTTTCTGAGGTGAGTGAATATTGGTGAGGTATATAGTAGGGAGGAGAGTAGATGTGGTAGTAGACTACACATTCATTAAATTCAGGCCTCCCAACTTCTTCTCTCAAAGATCTAGTGATGATGTCATCCACTCTAAATTGTCAAGCAGCATTGGAAAAGTCAGACTTATGCTGTGGTGCTTGTGTTAAATACTGAGTCTTTTAGTTGGTGTACTTAGTTAAGTTAAGGGTTCTAATCTTACTCCAGTCAACATGTGTGTGTGTGTGTGTGTGTGTGTGTGTGTGTGTGTGTGTGTGTGTGTGTGTGTGTGTGTGTGTGTGTGTGTGTGTGTGTGTCATAAGCCAAAGTATACATGCAAACATTACTCAGTTTTTATTCTAAGGAGGACAGCTCATCTTTGTGCTTTCTATGGCTAACAACACTGAATCAGTGGGTCTTGACAACATCACAGGTTGCCTATAGTATGATTCAAAACATGAACCTACTAGACACAGTTGGATCCATACTTTAAGACAGCCTCCAGACAGCCTATGTTTCTGTTGAAGGGTGTACATCAACATGCATCCTTCTGACTGGGGGGAGGGGACACCATCTGATGCATGTATAGACCTATCCCGATTCTCTTTATCTGTGAGGTAGAGCAACAAGTCATCATGTGCCTTCTCTAAAAGGTGCAGGTAATATCCCAACAGTGTGCCAAACACATGTGATTTGCTCAGGGTGCATCATGTCTCTTGCATCTGTTCAATGTCCTCAAGAAGGTCAACAAGGGCATGATTGATGACATCACTATCATCTTGCATAACTTGACTTGGTTAAGCCATTTGACACAAATCCAAACTGAGGAATTACTGAGAAACTGTCACAAGTGGCTATAAACACCTTAATCACCAAGTGGGTAGACCACTGGATCACATACATAACAGATAAATATGTTGAAGTGTGTGAACTGACCTACAGCTAGAGTACAGTGATCAGGTCTGTACCTCAGGGCTCTGTGCTAGGCCCTTCTCTTTTCGCTATTTAAGTTTCAGACATCAAGACTGACTTACAAATCCTTTGTCCAACCAGCTTTGTGGAGGAATGCAGATTGTGAACAATCATTGAATCCAAGAGTGGTATTGATATAACACAGACAGTATCAATGCACATAAAGGATTGCTGCCACAGTGATGAAGACACAGTAGATAAACACAAACCATAGAGGAATTAGTAACATTATAAAAGTAAGTACAAAAGCTCATTATAATAAAGACAGCACACTCCTATGAGCAGACCAAGGGTTATGTGACCTGTGTACTTAGGAAGATGGTATGCAGAACATCCTCCAACATGTGCCCACAGTGGTGACTACTCCTTTGTATGTAACAGAACTCATGAGTATGTGCAGGGCATCTACATCAAAGGGCATTACAGTTCCATAGTTCTCAGTCTTCATCATACCAATACCTGAGTGTAATGCACCCTTTTTCATGTACCTCCCAACACATCTTCCAGGGATGAGTTACTCAAGTATACCACATTTGCCACTGTGAGCTCCAACACATCTTATTGGCCATATCTAAGTATTATTTTTGTTGCATAAACGTTGATGGTTGATGGTGCTTAACCCACATCAAGGTATTCTACAAGATGCATGTGTGATACGTGTTCCTGTGATGCACACAGTAAATACATAGCTGATTGTCAACATTGATGGCATGGGTTGCATTCATGATAGTGTGGATTGTGCCATATATATGGCATGCGCACCTGTCAACTAGCTTGGATTGCTCATAATCTCAAATACAGTTATAACAATGTCCCTTCTAATACTTCTGGTAGATGTTAAATTTTGAGGAAGGTGTGCTAGATTCCCCTCATAGATTGCTGATAAATCATAATAGTTGTACAAGTGTGCTCTTGCAGAGCCATCTATACTCACTCACAATCACATATCTTATGTCAAAGATATGTGATTAATGGTGGTATTATTCTGATATTTTCCATGATTGTGCGTGCTTTTATCTACTGTTGTCCATAAGCCTGTTGCTATATGTCCTGTTTCGTTGAAAAATATGCTGACATTACATTTATATTCAGGCACCTAATTTTGCACATCTCCACAATATGTACCTTTCTACTACTGTAGATACCGTCCTTGATAAATGTCCTCTCCATTGTTCATGTCAGGATGTTTATATCACAAAGAATGATATCCATTGATATGTTACATTGTGTGATAGTCACAAAATATGCAGAAACTGTGTGATGGTATGTCTATACCCATAATGGAGGTGTACACAGCAGTACTTAATGTATTATGTACATATGTGCCTACTGCTCATGCTACAACTGTCTTTTCTTTGTGGTGTACGTATATTGACATGCCCTCATCTGCTGTACATTAACATTTTTCACCTGTCCTCTTTCCATGTGTTCATTCCTACAATTCATCTGTGTGCCACTTTTCAATATACATATTTCCCCTAATTAATTATTTGTAATGCATTCTATATACCCTTGCTGAAAAGTTGCAAAAATTTTGTTTTGTATGTCTGAAATAGGTTTGCACACTACTCCGTACAGTATACAGTTTCATGAAATGTGTTGTAACTGTATAGATCGCTTTATTAAAAACTCTGGTGGTCATTGTGGCTTTCCGTGCAATTCTGCAGAACTAGTTTACATGTAGATAAACAGATGTACATATCTGCTGCTGTTCATATTGTTTAACATGGTTTCCTGGCCAGCAACACTGTTACTAGCCACAAAACCACTCTTGTTTACATTTAAGCGCAATGCTCAGCATGCATATGTAAATAGCACTGCTGCTCATCATGCAAACACATCAGCTTTGTGTAGGCTTCACACTAAGCCTATATGGAGTTTACTGAATCTGCAGGTTTGATTGTTTCAATTTTCCTTTCAATTGGATTCACATCTGTTTTGGGGGGGGGTGTACATTTGCATTTGTGTGCTGCTTGGCAGTAGACAATCACATTTCACAGCTGAAGGCAAAAATGAAAAATTTGGTCTGCCTTCTGTATCACAAATGTGCCAGTGCATAGATATCAGCATTTTGGACAGTAATCAGTGAAGAAAATGTACCTGGCAGCTAAAGATCTCTGTGGTACATCCTGTAAATATTTTGAGTAGGGAACAAAAGTAGAGGTGCTGGAGGGTTCAAATCTTTAATAAGGATACTTTTGTTCTTATGGTATCAGATAAAGTACTGAAACACCTTTTGGGATATCAATTCAACACCCTAAGTCTATGTGATAAACATTGAATATGTTACCTATAGTCCTTGTAAATTGTGGTTAGCAATGTTTTGTTGTGGGAAAGTAAACTACTCTTCCTGTGAATAACTTTTTCTATTCATGTTTTCAAAAATAACATTTTCCAAAGTGTAAGAACATAAATTTATCAACATAGTGAATGTTGACATACATAGAATATATTATGGATAACTTACCCATGCAGCCTATTTATTAATCATGACAATAATACATTTCCCTTTGAAATTATGTCATTAAGGCTCCTATGTGGTATGTCACAAATCAGATTATGTCATTTTCTGTGTGTCCTCTTTCTAAATAATTGACATTACCTGAATCCCTGATGATGAGTAACACAAATGCAATTCCGCTGTGGCAAGCCAATATTCAAAATATTATCGCTTGCCTGGTACATTTTTTAATTACAGATTTATATTATGTATGTATGTATGTCTGCATGTATGTATGTGTGTATGTATGTATGTATCTATTTATTTATTTATGTATTGTCTTTTGCATTTGTGTGCCACTTGGGAGTGTGCAACCTTGTTTCAGAGTTGAAGGCAAAAGTGAAACATTTAATTTGGGGTGCCTTCTGTAGCACAAACAAGCCTGGTGTTGATGCATGGCTATCAGTACTCTAGATAATACTGAGGGAAGAAAATGCACTTGGTAGCTTCTTATCTCTGTGACTCAAGATATATGTGATGTGAGTTTAGAGAAAGAGAGTAGGTTATCCAGGGTTCAAGTCCAGTTAACTGGTACTTTTACAGTGGGGGTCAAAATGACATTTGTCACAAACTTTTGATCAAGAATTTATCACTAAATAAAAAAATGAGTATCATAAATATACTTTTTGCAACAATTGTATCAGTAATGCCTGCTATAAAATCAAAAAAAAAAATAGTTAAACTTGACAAAATCAACTACTACCATAATATGCAAACAAAAATTCATAATAA
The DNA here is from genome assembly GCF_019279795.1 of Protopterus annectens. Lineage (NCBI taxonomy): Eukaryota > Metazoa > Chordata > Ceratodontiformes > Protopteridae > Protopterus > Protopterus annectens. The sequence continues at coordinate 391,773,843 of NC_056725.1, read as the reverse complement.
CCCTCAAAATTTCTGGGCTGCCATTAATAACATTCTACATCCAAGTAAATCCACTATACCCACACCGACAACAACTAGTAACTGATAACCTAGCAACTCATTTCAATAAATACTTCACAGAAACCATCCTAGCCCTCTCAAATTCCTAGATCACACCCACTACCTCCAAGCCATTCATATCCCAAAATAGCACCAACTCCTTTACATTACAACTAGTCTATGTTAACACCATAAAAAAACTACTTAAAAAACTAAAGCCAACCACACTAGCTCCAGACAAACTCCCTGCAGACTTTTTGCAAATCACAGCAGAAGCTATAGCTTATCCAGTAGCCATACTAATAATTACATCAATCTCAGAAAACCTAGTACCTGACATTTGGAAAATACCCCATATTCTACCTTTACACAAAGGTGGTAATTCCACTGAACTGCCCAATTATCATACAATTGCCATTCTGTCACCCCTGTCTAAAATCCTAGACAGCATTTTTCACACAGAATTGATGCATTACCTACACACACAAAAACTACTGTCAAACACTCAACATGGTTTTTGACCTTATCACAGTACTACCACAGCCCTAATGTCCTTCACCAACCCAGTGAACCACTATAGAAATAATGAAAATTTTGTATATGCTGTCTTTCTGGACCTTTCTAATGCCTTCAGTATGGTAAATCACAATAAAATTATTAACTTGTTTTATCACCTTAAACTTTCAATATTCCCTCTATTACCAGGTTTAAAAGCTACCCATCAGGAAGCCTGCAGTCTGCTCAATGGCAAAATGACCCCCCCTTCCAGTTATATTAGGAGTTACCCAAGGCTCCATCCTTGGACCTCTATTATTCTCTTTCTTCATAAACAGACTCCACACCTCTACTCCTCATGCTATAGTCATACAATATGTAGACGACACCACACTAATATGCACACCCTCCACCCTACAAGATCTCCAAACCATAACCCAAAATTCTTTTCTAGCTGCCAAAACATGACTCACTAACACCCAACTCATTCTAAATCCCAACAAAACCAAGCTCCTTCTCTTCTACCCTTCAAGAACTCCCCCACCAAACATGTCATTCAATATCACATCTAAAAATAAAACCACTATCACACCAGTAACCCACGCCAAACGTCTAGGTGTTGAAATTGACAATAACTTGAAATTTGGCATTCACATCTCTTAAACCATCAAAAATGTACACACAAAATTAGGTGGTCTCTACAGAAACAAACAATTCCTCACTGTAAACACAAAAGCTACCATTGCTCTTACACACCTCTTGGCAACACTCCTATATGCCTCTCCCATACTAACCAACCTCAGAAAAACTAATTCCCCATCTAGGACACATCATTGTACATCTCTAAAGCTATGAAACTGGCTAGAACTACTGCAACTACCACTCTTTAGTCAATTAACCTTTGCTCGTAAAATCCTGTATCAACCAGAAAAAAAAACCTGCTCTCCAGAATCTTAAACAACCACACACCAGCAATCACTTTCTGCATTCCAGCAAAAAAAAAAACTACTTCTTAATATCTCAAAATCAAACAACTCAGCCAGGGACTCACTTTTCTCAAACTTCATTCCCAAAGTATGGAACAAACTACCAGTCCCAATAACCACCAGTTGTTCTATAGTACAACTCAAAAAACTTCTAAAGTCACATTTAACTGAAACTTGGCTCTGCTCTTGCACCTGTCCTGGCTAGTTTCTGGTACACATATAATCTCAGAAGCCTATACCTTTTTGATGTCCTGCTACTCTCTTCAGAATTGCAAATGGATATATGCCTGTATTTGGCATTGCATATATCTGATTTTAACTTTAAAATGTCATTTCCCACAGAAAATGTTAACATGAATCATATGTAATATCTGTATATTGTATAGCTCCTCTGAAATTTGTAAATCATATAAGTACATCGATTTTGTAAAGTTCTTCTGTAGCCTCTTAATCATGTATGTAGATATATTTTTTTGTATTTTTTGTACTTGGTAATTTTTCTATTTTTGCACCTTTTTTCTACATTTCTGTTCTTTTTCTACTGCATTTTGTACTTTTTTTCAGAGCTTTTCTCCTCGGGCCTCCTCTGAAAAAGGTCCTGTGTCAAGTCGGAATTTCTCGGTATACAAATGTAAAATAAAAAATAAAATAAATAATATAAGTCCAATATAATGGCGAGTAAAGTATGTTAAACATGACAATGATGATAATTAATTAAAATGCACTTATATAGGTTTGATGTGCACAATAGCTTCATTATCATACTTTTGACTCATCGTGTATCATAACAATGTGTTTAAGATGGAATGACTTGTGATTGCATGTATGTAACATACTCCAGCAAGTGTTACTTAGGTCATGCAACTATGTGCATCTGGAATATATTTACAATCACAAATATTGCCTTTTACACAGAAATACATTACCATACTAATTAAAGTTACACACATACAGGCATCTCTTAAGTGTATTTTAATTTATTTATGAATTAGAATATCTTAAATTAACACTTACAAAGGATGCTCACATGTGGCACTGACAGTTGATAGCAAATATTAACATTTCAACATTCTTTTTGTCATGAGTTTGAGTCCAAGGTGGTACTACTCAAGTTTATTAGTGTATAAGTCCAAACAGAACAATATGCCAGAGTTCATATCATTTTACATACAACCAGCAATGATTATGACAAACATCATAAACCATTTTAGTGCTTAACAATCAAACATGTGTAAACAGGTGGATCATCACATGTGACCAAATTTCACTGCCATATTTTAGAACTTCATTGCTTTTGGATAATCATTGCCTATGTGTCTGCCAAGCCATATTTGTGCTTTCAACTACACAAATGCAGTTCACAACAGTCCTCTCTCTACAACAAAAACAATTAATTAATTAATAAGAATGGGTACCTGCCCCACTAAAAAACTAAACCCCATACAAAGCTCTCCACTTTGCCTGTATGTCATCTTGACAAGACTTCATTTGGTCCAATTGGCTCTACAACATTATTCTGGTGTTGTCACCCATCCCTGGTGTGGTGACTCTCCAAATTCATCAAATTATGTGTACAGTTCTACATATATTTTGTGATGAAGTGGATAGCTATGCTGGGCTTCCACCACCGTCATGAAAATTCCTATATTATTTCCCCTGTGTCATTCTCTCTACTTGCCCTCCATTTCACCTCTGCCCTATCAGCCCTTTTTTCATACATTTAATTTGATCAAAAAGTAGAATTGCACCACAATGCACATAGCCAGAAATAGTTGACTAACCAGACTTAATTTTTGTTTCTTCATTGTCTACGTAGAGCTTGGCATCATGTGTATTGTTAAGTGATGGTGAATGGTGTTTCGTGTCTTATAGCAAAAATGGCGAGTTTTTGCCATCACCAGCTCTAGTCTGGTTACTTTCACACAAATGTGCTATAACCCACTGCATGGTAGGAATACAGAGTAAAGACATTACAGCACTACTTTGAAACAGTTACTGCAAAAGTTATTAGGCTTCTGGATGTAATGCACTAAGAGGTCTTATGTGATGTATTGAGGTAATTCACATGTCTATATACTAATGTTTTTGTACAGTTGCAACATTTCAAATACGTTTCAAGTCCAGAAATACATCAAAATATTTATTTATGTCATTTTATATTGTTGTCATGTATTTCTCTCCAGTTTCAACATTTCCTGGCCCTAGCAGGAATTGGAAAAATATAACATATTATTTGAATAGTGCAGCAATAAACCATTTGCAAAGACATTCCATCCCCAACAGGGAGACTTATTAAACCCCCTTATCCTGCTCATGTTTTAATCTTGTTTCTACTCTGCTATGCCTTCTTGCTCCCTATAGCAAACACATTATTGTACAGAGTATGACAGATTAATAATGGCTACATCCTCCCTTGCTTCAATAATTTGTCACTGTCCCTTGTGTGATTTTAAGTTTATGAAGTTGGAGTTCCTTTGTGGTGTGCTGAGATAATGCTTAGATATATACACTGCTTTTGTATAATTTCAAGGGTTCTAATTCAAAACTACGTCAAACTCTTGTTGACTGTTTTTATAAGACTATTCCATGTGTAGCCATTGCCTACATATTGTGCTGAGTCATAATTTTCCTGTTTCTGACATAATCAGCTTGCTCTCTGCCTCCCTCTCCCCCTCTCTATGTCTATACCCCCTTCTATCTAATCTGTCTGTCTCATTAGTATTTGATTGCTGGTGCTGATAGGCCCTGCATCTTCTGGGAATGGCAGTACACAACTTATGGTAAATTCTGGTGAGCTTTTTCCTTTGACTGCATTACTTCAATGCCCTTCTCTGCCTCACTGCTCTATGTACAGACATGCTAATATCAGTATGAGGAGATGGTTGTCGGCTCTTGCACAGGCTGCAGAATTAAATGCACACTATATAGGATATTCCAGTTACAAATGTTATTATGAAGCCCACTGTCCAAAAATTCTTGGCTTCATGACAAATATATAAATCATGACACATAACACCTTAAGATAACACATCTGTGTTCTGCATTGGATCATTTATTATGCTGCTGGCTGTAATGTACACCTTCTGTCATGTTAAAATTATCATTACTGTGTTTAAGCCTGATGTCTACATTCTCCCTTGCCTCATTTTTATAACTGTTCATTCAAGCCAGTAAAACTAAGGTTGTGAATTAATATTTTCTGTGTGGTCTGTTCAGATAATTCACACATCTGTAAAATCTTTTTGGCATAGTGTCAAAGGTTTGAATCCAGAAAATTGTATTTTATGTTTTCTTTATAACAGTATTATGCGTGTAAGTGTTCACTACATATCATACTAACCCAGCATTATTGTGCTTATTTCTCTACTTTTTGACATCAGATTGTTCCCTATTAGAGACACTTGACTGTACATAGCATGACAGAGTACTTATCAGGAAAGCATAACACTAACACACCACAAAGATATCCCAGAAAAAATAAAACACTTTTTTTCTTTCTTTGACCCTGTCTTCATTTCTCTCTCTCTCTCTCTTTCTGTCAACTCTTCTTTATCATCACTTTTATTGTTGCATATTTATTATGCTACTGGATGTAATGTACACATTAGTGGATTTTACAATTGTCATGAGTGCAATAACAACTAATACATGCACTTTCCTTTGCTTCAACCTATTGTCAGAGTTGAACTTTGTAAAGTAGGAGTTCCTATATGGGTTCCTATTACGTAATTGAAGTTTTACAACTTCGAACACCATATGGTCGAACACATATGTTCAAAGTTGTAAAACTTTGAATACTTAAAAATAAAAATAAAAACAGAAAAAACTTACCTGACTGCAAGTCCCCCCTGCACCCCTCACACCCCATGCTCTTTAAATATACCAACTCCGAGATCACACTACAGTGTAGTAAAGGGAAATCTTCCCTTTCCGCACTGTACTGCATTATAGTGCAGTCTCAGAGTTGGTATATTTAAAGATTGGGGGGTGTGGAGGGCACAGCCCCCCATGTGGGAGGTGCAGTGGAGCTTGCCTTCCCCTGTTTAAAACAGTCAGGTAAGTTTTTTATTTTTTAAATTTTTTTTAATGTTTTCGAAGTTTTACAACTTTGAACATATGGGTTTGACCAAAGTTGTAAAACGTCGACAACGTAATAAGAACTCTTCCTATATGGTGTGTTTATGGGTCCACTTCTAAATCTCAAAAGCTCAGAATCTCAAATTTCAAAAGACTGAGGCCAAAATCTCAAAAGCTCAAAATACTGAAAACTCAAAATACTGAATCTCATAATATTGAAAAAACGCTGAACACCAACACTTACTATATTCCAGCACAACTACATATAGAAACGTATTACTCCTCTCCAACTACAAGAAGGGGGCAAGCCCCCCTGCACCCCATGCTGCTTAAATATATCAACTCCAAGATCCCACTCCACAGAAGAAGATGTCAAACATACCATTACATGCTTCATGACTGCCTGTTGTAATCTTAGTCATGTTCCCTGTTAGTTTGCTATACAACAACATAACTTATCTCAGTGTAGTGAAGTGCGATCTCGGAGTTGATATATTTAAGTAACAGGGTGTGTGGGGGCACAGCCCCCCACATGGGGTGTGCAGGGTGGCTTGCCCCCTGCTTATAGTTGGAGTAGACTAATATGGTTTGTCTTTTATTTGTTTCTGTATGCACTTGTGCTGGAGTGTAGTAAGTGCTGGTGTCCTGTATTTTGTTCGATATTATGAGATTCAGTATTTTGAGTTTTCAGTATTTTGAGCTTTCAGATTTTGGACTCAGTCTTTTGAAATTTGAGATTTTGAGCTTTCGAGATTTAGAAGAGGACCCATGGTTATATAATGCTTAGGTCTGTAGACTTGTTTTTTAATACTATCAAGGTTCAAATCCAGAAGTATGTCAATGTGTTACTGAATGTTTTGTACGACTCCTTTGTGTGTAACTGTTGGCTACACATTTTATTAATGCATCATTATCCTGCTGCTCAATTAATCTGGTTTGTCCCTATTGGAACACTGTCTTTTACAGATCATGACCAAATACTTATGATGACAAACCAAATCGTAAGACAACACAAATATGTGCTGAAATAGGCCATAAGCAAATCTCTTCCTATGTTTTATCCCTGTCTGCCAGTCTTTTTTCCCCATTTAGTGTCCTCAACTTTTGCATCAATCTTGGCATCATGCACTAGTGCTGACTGATGGTGAATGTCATTTCATGTCTTATGGCAAAAGCTGAACATTTTAATTTCAGATGCACTAGCATAGTTCACATCACACAAATGTGCTTAACTATACTGCACCATACAAATACAGACTGATAGCACTATTCTGAGACAGTAAATATAACATATGCATTGCAGTGATGGATGTCATATACACCTTTTGGGATGTTACATCTGCCCTTACAGTGATGAAGGCTCACACCTACATTTTCTTTTGCTTCAGTCTGTTCTCACTTTCTCTTCAAATATGCCAATTATCTTAAGAATGTATAAGTGCTTACATGTTCCTGTGTGTTCCTGTGTATACTTTTATGTTTTACTGTTAAGAGTCTGAATCCAGGTGTATGTCATACATTTATTTAATGTTTTTGTATTTTAATAGTATGTATTTAATTGTGTGCTGCATGTGCTGTCAAACAACATTGTCCTCCCTATGTCCTCATCATACTTGCACTCGCCCACCCCATCATTATTCATATTAGAAACACTTTATTGTACACAGCAATACATCTGAAGCATACAGAGTTATAAAGGATGTCAATATTTCTACATCTTAATGCTTGGTGTTGTCATCCCTGCCATTGAGAGTTTCTTGAAAATAATTGAGGAATGGAAGAATTAGGAAAAGCTAGATATATGATTATGTAAATAAATATAGGTTAGAACATGCAGAATAAACACCCTACTAAGATGTGCAGAAATAAAACCTAAACCAATCTTTTTGCATGCATTGTATTCTGTATCTGTATTCCCATCTTCAGATTTTTTCCACTTTCCACCCCTTGTCTCGTCAAATAAACCTTGCTTCAATAATGTTTCCATAATCCATGTTTCCACCAGCAATAACATGCTTGGTCATTGTGTTTCATAATAATTCACAACATGTTCATACCTACCCGAAATAACTGCAACACATGAGGTACAGTCAATAAGTTTTTGGTGTTTAAAACCATAGCACAATGGTCACATGTAGACAATATTTCTGATATATACACAAGGTGATATGATTGATGATGTTACATTTACATCCATGTTCAAAGGTAAAATAATGACAAATACCTGCCCATTATTGATACAATGACTGTAGAACTCAGTCATGTCATATAAACACATGCAATTACACAATTGCAACATGCCACAAATATATAGGCATTCACCATTTTTGAGAATTCTGGAGCTATACACCTGTATCATATATATAATTAGTGAAGGACTTCAACTTTCATGACAAATGTGTGAATCACGATGCATGAAGCATGACTATAACACATATCTGTCATGTATTTCATCAGATTCAGACATGGTTATATATATACTGTCTAACTGTGCAAATGTTGACACGGAGCACCACAGACTACATGTAATTCCCATGTAAGTACAACACCTCAAGATATGATTACACATGTACTAATACTTTGCATCAGCTATGCAAACAGACTTGTCAGCAGTGAGCTTCACGGAGAGAATTAAAATAAATTCAGGTAACAATCATTTGCATGGCTTGTACAACTTTGGTATGGGTTGTGAAGTGTTATAAACAAGATATCTGAATTTCAGAGTGATGACTCAGTTAAGTCAGTCTGGTAAGGTATGCCTGCACTCCAGCACTTTCACTTCCAACTTTGATATAATGTTGTGTAATTTTTGCACACATATTCCACCAGTACTATTCATCTGTGCACTGTCATATTTTGAAAATGTCTGTTTGTATTGTTAATGCACATTGTCAATGTATGAGCCATTACAATTTACACTGACACAAAAAATGGTTAATATTTGTGTGCAATCATCCAGGAAGGAAGGGTCATGGATGTTTGCTTGTCAATCCACTAAATTGCAGGTGTGATTGTTATTGAAGCACCATACTGTGTAACAGGTACATGTAACTCACGCTAACATAGTGTATATAAATGACAGTACAAAGAAGTTATCAGAACAGCATATAATTACATGGGACAAGCATATTGTTGTTACTTCAGCCTGTCCAGACACACGCATTTTCCACAAAACGTGTGATGCACACTAGCTGCTCTACAAAACACTGATGTGTTAATACAAATGTACATTTTCACACCTTTCAAGTTAGACTTTCCCTTGGTACTTGCAATTCATTCTATGCACTCTAGATTGTGTAACAAGTTTGGAGGCTCAATTCTGACTGTGCTGAACGTGTGTGTGTGTGTGTGTGTGTGTGTGTGTGTGTGTGTGTGTGTGTGTGTGTGTGTGTGTGTGTGTGTGTGCGTGCTTGCATGTGTGCATGTGTGTGTGTGTGTGTGTGTGTGTGTGTGTGTGTGTGTGTGTGTGTGTGTGTGTGTGTGTGTCTGTGTGTGTGTGTATGTGTGTGTGTGTGTGTGTGTGTATGTGTAGTTATAGTGTCAGGTAAGTAATGCTTCAACAACAGATGTGGAGTGTTCACTTCCACTTAGCAGAAAACTTTAACTTTGGACTTTATCTCACTTTTACCACAACACAGTGATGAGGTCATCCTGTCAAAACTACACTCTCTCCCCTTAGAAGTTAGACTTCTCCAGTGGCACTTGCAATTCATCCTGTGTACTCTAGATTCTGTAACTGGTTAGGCACGGGGTTCAAATCCACCAATGCTGAACTAGTGTGTGTGTACATGCGTGTGTGGTTCTAGTGTCTGGTATGTAAAGCTTCAGTAACAGGTGTGCTATATCCTCTTCCAATCAGGAAAAAAGGTAACTTTGAAGGCACCTCCCCCTGTACTTTATCCCACTTTTGCCAAATTGATGAGGTCATCCTACTATCAAAACTGCACTCTCTTTCCCCTTACAAGACTGAATTCTTCTGTGGCACTCGTGATTCACTCTGTATAATCTAGAATGTGAAACTAGAGAGGTAGGAGGTTCAAATCTGACAATTCTGAACTTGTCTGTGTGTGTGCATCTGAAGTGTCATAACATCATTGACAGAGGTGCTGTATCTACTTACACTTAACTGAAATGTTTATACTGAAAGAGGAATCCCCCTCACCTAATGCCACTTTTACCACAAACATCTTCTCTACAACACACTGATGTGGTCATCCTATCAAAATTGTACTATCTCTCCTTAAAAGCCAGACCTCTCCTATGGCACTTGTGATTCATACTGTGTTTTCTAGATTGTGAAACTAGATAGGTAGGAGGTTCAAATCCAATAATTCTCAATCTGCTTGCTTGTGTGAGTCTGAAGTGTCAGTAACATATAACTTCATTGATAGAAGTGCTGTTTCTGATTCCCCTCAGGTGAAACGTTTACAATGGGAGAGGACTCTCCCTTCACCTAATGCCACTTTCACTACAAACATCTTCTCAGCAGAAACTGATGAGATCAGACCTCTGTACTGCTTGCATTTGATACTGTGTTCTCTAGATAGGGTAATTAGACAAAAACACTTCTTTGTTCCTCATATATAAAAAGGATTGGTGTTTGAAAACTTACATTGAAAGGATAGGATAAACACCCATGAAGTGGGTCAAATCTGGCATTGCATAAATGCTATGAGTGCATGTATGTGTCTGTACTGTCATGTCAAATTTGGTGTCAGAACATCCGTTGTGTAGGTTTCCAATTACAAGGTGTATTTACAGTGGAGGACTACTCTCCCATCAGTCTGCTGCATTTTTATCTAAAATATATTCCATGCAATGCAATGATGTCATCCTTTCAAATGTAAGTTTTCTTATTATTAAAATCTAACTTCTCCTGTGGTGCTTCCTAGTGATACTTTATTCTCTGGATTTTAAAACCTAATTAGATATATGGTTCAAATCCAGCACTGCTTAAAGTGCATGACTGTGTATATGTGTCTATAGTGTTATGTAGAATTGTCTCAATAAGAAGAGCTATTGTGTACTCTTCAACTTAAGGAACACGGTTACACTGTGAGACAACTCCCCTATCAATTTATTGCATCCTTAGACAAAGCACATTTCTTATAACACTCTAATAATATAAAGTACACTATGTCATACTTGTAATCAAATGCCTGCTGTGGCACTCTCTAGACTGTGTAACTAGATAGGTGGTTTGAATTCAACAGTGAGTGACTACTGTGAGTGTCTTTCTCTCTCATGATGGGGAGAAATGGCTTCAACTACAGATAGGATTTGTAGCTTTACAGAGTTAGTAGGCTCTCCTGACACTTTCATTTCATTTTAGCAGCTACATCACCCTATTAATACCATGGTAACATCATATATTCACTTGTACAATGTCAGAGTTGTAAAACGACGACTCATGGTGAGTCTGATTAATGCAATGTTGTCTAGCTTGTGATCTTAGACAAGTAGTCTCTTTAAAACCAGATATTACCATTTAAACTCAATTATGTCAGTGTGAGTGCGAATGTACATGCAATTAATAATATTGTCATGCCCCCCATCTGATGTATACATGTATGGCTGCAGATTTCTCTTTCAATACTTTCTGTGCATTTGAACACAGAGTACTTTTTCACTGAATGCTGCTGATGCAATTTCGTGAAACATGCCTTTTATAAACCTAGAAGTAAGCCTTCACCTGTGGTGTGAGGACATTATACAATGTTCTGTAGCTTGTTGCCTTAGTAAGACATGAGTTAAAATATGTGGCTATCTACGCATTCTACATGGTTCTGCTTCTACCATCACAGTGATGAATGCATTAAACAACAAGCGTGTTTGGCTATACCTAGCATCATGCAATATTTTGTGACAAAGAGACAGATCACATCAGTCTTTTAACCAAATTACAGACACATATGTCTTGCAGTAATAAGATGATGTAACATCTTCAAAACACAGTATCTCACAAGTTGTAGTAAGACTTCGGTTGTGGCGCATTTGGCCTATCTGGTCATATAGGTAGGTGTTCAATCCCTGCAATGACTGAACAGTATCAGTGTGTGTCAGTATATAGCTATGCATAAATGACATCCACCACAGTTGTCATGTATATGATTACAGTAAGGGAGTTGTCACCCATCACTTTTGCCTCAAACAACTTGTTCACAGTACAATTACACGCTGTCATGACTTGACATAGGTTGTATGTCATAGCTGTGTTAAAACTTTGCCTGCTGCCCATGTGGTTAGTACACATTTCATTAGCTTGTGGACTCACATAAGCAACTGTTAAATTCCAGCAAAGGACATTATTATGCCAGTGTACTGATATGACATATATAAAACTGCATGAAGTCATTCCCATCCATTTTTATGTTGAACAAACACCTTATGACACATTGGGGATTTCATGACTGCCAAATAAGTGTTCTATAATTCTTGTAGAGAGAGTACTCATGTAGCACATGCAGTTAATGCAGACTTGTACAGCATATATACGCAGTTAAACTGGCTTGAATCTGGGACTGTATGCATACAAAACAATGTGGACAGAAATTAGGGTCTTGACCAACCAACATTGATATTGAATTGTTCATAGTTTTGTGAACATAAACATAGTTAACTCTTTTTCATCACTCAAACAATTGTGTATTGGATAAATTAACTGCAAAGGCCCTTTCTTATTTCACATCTTGATTTATGTTATTTGCGAGAGCTATTATTACCACCTCCTGTTGCAGACACAGATAATACACAGGTCTGTAGAGTGCATAGCCTGATTGGCAGGGGTTTGAATCTGGTAACAATTGTATGACATACATGAGTGGCCTAGGCAAGGAATACAGATATGTCACAGTAAAAGGGTAACATGTTTTAGGTCTCACACTGTATATTAGGGGAGTTATACCCATAACAACAGGATAGTGATGTAAGCCCTTCAAGTATGGTCTTCATGAGACATCAGATATTCCACTTTCTGTGGCATTTATGGTTGATACACATCTTTCTGAAATCTGCCATTGGCATAATTTTGAGTCTGGAAAGATACAACTGCTGAGTATGTCAATGAATGGGCATTATTTATTTCATCAGTAATAATGATCTATATTATGTGACTTCATACAAACTTTTATGTATTAATATCACACTTTTGTTCACATTCTAGGGCTTTTTAGGAGATGAGGGTTCCATTAACATTTATTAATGCATCCCATGCTGCAAAATTATCAGCAAGTGTGAGTGGACCTGTGTTAAGATCCCTTATTGTGTGTTTGTGATGTGTAGATGATGTTATTGTAGTCTTTCTGTAATTCCTTGTGAGCATGCCCAGTATAATACCATAGTTGGGTGCGCCTTTTAATAAGCAAATGATTAACTTATCATTGTCATGAGAGTTTTGTTACAGTTTGTAGTTCTTTGTCTGGAATCAAGTGAATTAGCCTAAGGAATGTTGGCTTTGCCAACTTCCACTAAATGCAGTTAGTGACCAACAGGTGGAGGATAACATATGTCCCAGGGCAGTGTACATTTGGGTTTATGTGCAATGTAAATCATCAACAGGTTACTTATTAATACAGGTTAATGTCTCACCTGGGTGTGATGTATGTTATTGTATTGTCATACAGTCCTTATTATTGTTTTAACAAGGTTCACTTCAGGGCTAAATATCACATACAAAATGATGCATTCACATTTGTACTTTAATACACTTATTTAAGTCAGCATATATGGTGTGGCACTTGCAACAATGAGGACACACATGCATATTATTGCTAACAGTAACATAAATGCATCAGACTCACAAATAATTGCAGCCTGACATTTGCCACATCTGCCCATTAAATGATATATTAATAGCATATTGCTGCCGTGGACTTTTATTTTTCCGCATGTCTTGTGTGGTCTACCCATCCATTTCTGTTATACATATAAATACATTGTATGCATATTTAATACACATCGTGGCATTCAGAAAGCTTGCTTGACAGGAGACTGACTCCACTGGTTTGCAGCTTGATTTATGCCACATCTCCTACAGTTACAGAAATGGTACTATGAATATTACATCATTATTCTGTTTATATCCTGGTCAATGTGGCACATCTGTAAATGTGTCAAGTTCGTCTTTATTTTGCTTCATACACAGCATGCATGAACAGAAAAAAAACCTTCTAACATTCACAACAGGCAGGTTGTTGTAAAAATACTTATTTCATCACTTAATACTATTATTGAAATGATTGCACAGGTGTCCATGAATCTTAACAATATTTCCACATTGTCACAGATGTGCACTGTCCATAATATACGGTTATCTCAATTCAGCATTGTATTAACATTTATCAAATTTACTCCCCTTTGTTACAACTATTGTGCTGTGTCCCTCCTACATCCTTTATCACCATCTCCAGTTTTATTTAGGTACATGGGTGAATACTGGTGAACAGGATTACTTTTAGTATTAAATCAATATATACGTATTTATTGCAATACTGCTGTTAATGAACTAATCACCACATTTTAGTTATGTGAGTATATTTTCCACATTTAGCTTTCCCTATTTCTTGTATGTGCATTACTACCACTGCATAAAGGAGTACAATTTCCCTGTTTACTTCCCATGCCTTTTAATTCTTACATTAAACTCACCTTTGCTGTGATAGTGCTGTCCATGCATGCTCACTCACTATGTTTGCCTACAAGGAACACCTGTAGTTTATATTGTGTACTCAAGCATCCATGCACCTTTTTGTGTATGATACCACTTGTGCAAGTGACAGGAATGTGTTACCAAATGTGTAGGCTTGCTTAGCAGCTTGCATATTCAATAAGTACTACTGCTCATTGCTTTAACATGAAGTAATTGTGTAGGCTTAGCACGAAATGTACATGCTTGTTAATAAATCCCAGGGACTACTTTATGCACATAAAATGTCTTGCAAGAAAACCTATAAACACTAAGTATTTGAGCTATGTAGGTGGTCTTCTGACTCTTAAAGACTTCCTCCTTTCTTGTTTAGAGAGAAGGTTTGGAAACTTGGCTCAACCTATTTTTTCATCACAGTCTTGGTTAGAATGCTGCATTCAAGGAACAATGAAACTCTCCTGCAAACATCTTCCCTTGGCTCATTGACAATGTCCACATTCACAGGGTGACACCTGCAATTGCATCGTTCACCTTCTCTTAAGACACCAAGTCATGTGGTGTAGTGTTGCACCAGTCCTCCTCAGAAGTAGTCAGCCTGTTTTCTTTGTATATGTTTGACCAACACATCATCTTTTTAGATCTCCCACTTATGTCTTCAAGAACATACAATACACAGTCAGTTAAGCCATTACATTTATAGATATTTATTTCTCCTAAACCAAAATATTTCACATTTACCAAGCCACTTGTCTCAAAAGGAATACATTTCAAAGAGTTACCATAGTACTTCTTTTGTATGACTTGCTATAATTTAACTTTCCTTGCAAAATTAGGGTGAAGCAAGTCCAGAAAAAAGCTACATTTGGCCCAATAACATCTTGGCAGCAATCAATCCAGTACAGTATAAATCAGTAACTAAAAACCCTCTAACTTCTCATTACTGATAATTGCCTGTTAAGCTTAAAGTGAAATAATATATATGCATCTTTGCCTGTGATTATCTGAATGGGAAGTGTCATGGTACATGTGGGCATGCAAATATCTGTGTGCGTGTGTGTGTGTGTGTGTGTGTGTGTGTGTGTGTGTGTGTGTGTGTGTGTGTGTGTGTGTGTGTGTATATGCATGCATACACTCTCACATATATGTTTACATGTAACCAGACTAATCATTTAGATTTATACTTCTTACTTACTTTGCACATGTGTGACTTCTATGTCAAGACTTCTGCATTAAAAGAAATATTTTATTTTTTCTTCCAAATCATACTTAGAATATTAACTGAATCCAGAATAAAAGAATAATGTGGTGTGTTAGGTCTGCAATGGAATGAAAGAACTCAAGTCATAAATACAAACAGTTAGAAAAGAGAAAAAAAATAAGAAAAATGGAGGCTTGCAACCACCTTTAAATTTCACTTAACTATAACGTGGCCTAGAACTGGAGGAGGTTCAAACAATTTTCTGAATTGCATTTGTCTGCAGCTGATACTGACCACAAAGTGGAGAAAATTAAGGTCTCCCTGTTTTTACATGCTCTCTGAGGTTAAGTATTTTATGTTCATAATAAGTCAATATTCCAGGAAGGGGGCGGTATCAAATTACATCTAGTCATGGAAATGTTTGAAGCACAGTGTATACTTAAATGAAATGTCACACTAAAGGGTACAGATACTCCGCATATCAACCAAACTCTAGTTGCTAGATAGTGCAAATGCAGAATGTATGTGAATTTGAAGAACTACATATTAATTGATTCAAAGCAGATTTGTGTTTAAATTACCTGATAAAGGACTGAGAGAAACTGCTCACAGACACAGAGTAAGAGTTAGATTTGGAGAAAACTTTAGTTTTGTGTGGGATAAAAGAGGAAGTCAAACACAAGCTAAAACAGAAATTAATGAACATTTTGCAGTTGATACACCAAAACGAGAAGCATGGGTCTGGAATAAAGGGTGCATGATGGATAAAAGGTATCAAGGGTATGTCAGACAGTAGCATTAAAAGCAGCACAGTGACTGTAGCATGCAGCATCCCTCTAAATAGTGCCCTTCTTGAGGTAGGACCTAATAGTGTGGTAAGAATCACCATTGTAAGCACCACTACAGGACACAAGAAAAACAAAATCAAGTCATTTCTGTGGTAGAGAATGAAAGAGAAGATTTCTGTGTCGATGCTCTGATGCTGTATCAAAAGACGGCCCGGGAAGTTGGAGTGGAAAGGAGAAACAGTCTGCCAGCTCACTCACTCCAGGAGTGAGTGTATGCAGGGGGATGAATCATCTCAAGGGTGTGCATGTGTGTGTGTGTGTGTGTGTGTGTGTGTGTGTGTGTGTGTGTGTGTGTGTGTGTGTGTGTGTGTGTGCGTGTGTGTGTGTGACTGTATGTCTGCCTAGGGGGTCCCAATAAAGTGGCTATTTAGGGGTTTAATAGGGTAGGTGTGAGGAGGGGTGAATAGGTGAGTGTGTCCATGAGTAGGATCAGATATAGGGAGTGTGTGTGTGTGTGTGTGTGTGTGTGTGTGTGTGTGTGTGTGTGTGTGTGCGTGTGTGTGCGTGTGTGCGTGTGTGCGTGTGTGTGTGTGTATGTGTGTGTGTGTGTGTGTGACTGTGTGTCTGCCTAGGGGGTCCCAATAAAGTGGCTATTTAGGGATTTAATAGGGTAGGTGTGAGGAGGGGGTGAATAGGTGAGTGTGTCCATCAGTAGGATCAGATATAGGGAGTGTGTGTGTGCACGTGTGTGTGTGTGTGTGTGTGTGTGTGTGTGTGTGTGTGTGTGTGTGTGTGTGTGTGTGTATGTGTAAAAGAGTGAATGGGGGTGCTTGCACCAATGTGATGCATGAACCACTAGAGGTGCTTAGTGCCGATTAACATTAGTGGTAACCATGAAATTCAGAGACATGCAAACTAGCCAATAATGAGGTACTTCCACAGTACAGCTAATGTGCCTGTTACTCTCATTTTCCACATTTGTGAAAACAGACCCTTTCAGATGTAACTCTTAGTGCCTTTTCTGGGGTTCTTTACAAATCCAAGAGCATGGCTGCTACCAGTAACTCATTTAACATTAAAATACCTTAAAGAAGTAGAGGCAGCAAACAAATGTATACCATATTTGCAAACAAAGATAGCTGTGTCATTTAGAAGTGGACACGAACAATTAGTTAAAGGGTGTGTACCCAAAGTGAGGAAAACTGCAAAGATACAAAGTTACAGGTTACTTTGGGAAGCAGTGCGTGGGTATATATGAAAAGAAAACTAGAAGAATCTTATAGTTGTGGAAACTTGCGTGTGTAGTCAGAGCTTTTTATGATGAGAAGGATCTTCCTAACGTAGTATGTGGTGAAAGAGCTGGAATTAAGTTTTATACCTAAAGGTCTAACAGTCTTCATGCTGAAGAAACAAAAACTTAGAAAATGCAGAGCAAACATTTTAATAATACACTGCATAACTGCACATGGCTTCAGTACAAACAAAATAAAACTATTCATAGCAGAAATTAAATTAAAAAGGGAGCCTGTGAACTTATGAACTTTAGAATTTATATAGCCAACTAGTGTATGGAACACAGTTTTGTGAATTGATATCGTATTGGAAACTTGTACAGGATAAACAATAAAATACTGGGAGTTGATGATGTGAAAATTAATTAAAAGCATAATATGAAATCTTTGACAATAATTTAAGGTTCTGTATGGTTTGCTAAAAATGACTAACTTTATAAACTAAGGAGGAATAACACATAAATTCTGAACATGAAACTCAGACATATAAAATAAGTTAGCAACTCCATTATACCCTAGTACATGTATATGGATCTGTAATGAAATACGGCATTTTGCTTCACTGAGATGTAAAACATGAAATATCTAAATCTAACTGAAATGACAACACAAAATATCATGGTGCACAATATTGCAGAAAGTTACTAATTTTTTGTTTGTGAATGGAGACTGCACCCTACTGCAGCCCTGATGTAGGGGCTTTACCCCCACACCATCAATCTTTAAACAGACTGCCTCCAAGGTCACACAAACTCAAAGGAAAGGATAAAGTGTAAAAAGTGTAAAAAGTGTAAAAAATAAATAAATAAAAAGTCACCCTTTGCTTTTTATGGGGGCCATTCAGTCTCGGATAAATCCTTACAGAAGCACCTAAAACAAAGCTCATTCTGATATACTGACAATAAAAATAGTTCACTAATGCATGCAAACTAGTTCACATATTAAATTATAACATGACAAGCAGCAGTGTTCCTTTTCACATTTAGAGAAATTTATCAGAAGCAAGCTACAGTCCTGTTCTGACCACTATCATAAACAAGAAACTAGATCAGTGCAAGTCATTTATTTTGGAAAATATCTTGATATATTTTTGTATAAAAGAATTATGTACTAACAACAATTTCCACTGGAGTATGCAGTATTTTACTCATGTCATTATGTGTCACCCCTTGACATGGTTACCATGAGCAACTCCTGACAACGTGAATAAAATATAGCATACCAAACACTGCAGCAAATGTGTTATTTAATTATGCAATAAGAAAGATAAAGACCCCTCAATCCCAGAGTATGATTGGCTGTTTGGCACATCCGAAAGGTATAAAATATAAAAAGATCAGTTATAAAATACACAACTAATGAAATAACAAATAACTTTGATCCTCCATAAATTCTGAATTTACTGTTGTTACAAGTCCCACTATGGCAAGTGTACAAACAGGAAAATAATAAAAATGAAATAATTAAAAGCCCAACCATAAAAGTCTCTAATGTCCATCCCTGAAGAGCAATAACATGACTGCAGTGAAGTTTCAAAATTAAAACTTGTTTTTAACAGACTTGCAGTTTGAAATTTCCATGCAGTTTCCCTTACTTTATGTACTGTAGTTTGCTCTTTACGTGTGAAGAGTTTAAGGGGGGGGGGGGTGGTATCTCACTACAACTATGCAAAACAATCATCCTTCTTCTTTATTTATACTTGTTAAGCAAGGCATTTTGCAGCGAACTGCACCCAGAAAGAGTTATTGCTTATACAGGCATGCCACTGCAGGTTAACCACTTGAGACAAGGCCTCATAAATGTATCAAAACTCAAAAGCACAAGTAACTGAATGAAAGTGCAAACAGCAGGATTTTGTGCCTAGCTCTGAGTGAGAGTCAATTGCTACTGGAAGTTAGCCAGATGGGAACAAACACCATAAATTTTTTAAACATCAAAACAACAGAAAGTGCACTTATCCAAAGTGCATGCCTGTCAAACATCACTGTTGTATGGTTGTATGGTTGCCTGGTATGATACATTAGTGTACTCCATGATCACACAACACCAATGAATAAGTAGCCCCACACATTTAATTTATTTCATAAACCATTTCAAATCTCTTTTTAAACAAATAATGTGTGTAGCTGTAATAAATCTTTCTGACATGCTTTATTTTACTCTTGGCTAGTTGAGTAAAACTAGATCATACTGATACTCTGACAAGATATACTGCTTATTATGGTGTTTCACTGAACTATGACCATCTCTCATGGGTGAAATTATTGACATGGAGAACAGAATGTTTGAAAACTACACTTCTGCAGAGCCCAGCGATAGAGATAAACACTTTTGATTGCCACACATCATTCTGCTCAATAGGGAGGAATGAAAGCAGTATGCTATATAATACTGTTGTTAAGAATCAGTAGGACTCACTGGTACTCTGTAAATCTTACTGGAAAAGGACAGATTCCTGCTTAAATAGATGTCATTTATACAGCTGAGAAAAGGGTAGCCTTTTCATTGCCATTTGGAAGATGTAGGTAGACAAAGTATGTTGACATTACTTGAAGATATCTTCTTGATACATATGAAACTCTCCAATCTACCTTGTACCAACAACATCCTGTATTCCTTTCTACTAGCAGGGAAGGGCATTTTAAATTAGCAGTAGAGACTCCATGTTCTAGTACAGCTAAATGAGCTACCAGTTTGTGCTACATATAAGTCAGCAAAGTAGTGCAGTGTGCACCAGCTTCCAGGCAGGGAATTATTGAGCGCTACTTCAACAATGTATGCTGTTTGTAAAACCCTAACTGGAATGAAGCGTGCAAGTGAAAATAACTTCATGATGTGTTCAGGAGGGCAGTTTGCAGTGACTCCTTTCCTTTTGGAGGATACTCTTATAAAAATCTCATCCATTTACAAGCTGTATGTTGCAAGCTGCAAGCCAGACTTGCTACTGGATGTGTTTTATCTGCCATGTGATGCATTTATATCCCAAAAATTAATACTATGTTTTTCTTAAGGGTATAGTCCTCAAAAAAATCATTGCAGAATTCAGAATGGGTAAATGTCCAATCATGCCCAGTAGACATGCTGCCTTGGGCTGTAACATGCTTGCTTGGCATACGAGGACTATGCTGAGCATGACACAACACTGTGTATCATTCATGTCTCTGACTTTCTTTAAAGGTGCAAAACACAAGATGATATTACATTCACTGCAAAATATTAATTATGCTGATGCACCATCCACATGAATATAGATGCTCATTGTTATGCCTACAAGGTGTTTTATGTATTATTTATTTTATTCATTAATACAACAGATGTATGAAAAGCATTATATAGACCAAGAAACTTTGGGCCATTTGTAAAAAGAAATGACTGAGGAAGTGCAATAACATAAAGAACGAAATCTAGAGACTTTTGAATGGCATGAAAAAGAAATATAGACATGGGAAAGAAAGAGAGATCTGATATGGAGCATTATTTATGCAAAGAAGAAAGCCAAATTAATCAATACAAAAAAGCAGCCCCAAATATATTCAAAAAAGAAATACAAGCAAAGGCATCCGGATATGAAAAATTTCACAATACAAAAAATAAGATCACAAAGAGGGAATGTAGAACAGAAGATGGTTAACGTAGAAGTTAAAACAAATAGAAACTGAAGTTATGGAATACCTGCGAAGTGAAGGATTTGGTGAAGAACGTCTAACACAGGTCATTTCAAAGCATGATGGAACAACGAGTCCCCCAATTAAGGAGAAGTAGGAGGAGCAGGAGACACCTAAAGAAGAAATATGGACATGGGAAAGAAAAAGAGATTTAATATGGTGCAATATTTATGCAATCAAGAAAGCAAAACTAATCAATGCAAAAAGAGCAGCACCAAAGATATCTGAAAAAAAAAACAGGCAAAGGCATCTGAATATAAAAAATGTTACAATACAAAAAATATGAAAACAAAGACAAAAAGAGGATTAATAATGGAGAAGTTAAAGAAATCAAAACTGAAGTTATGGATTACCTGCAAAGTAAAGGATTTAGTACAGAAAATTTAACTCTGATAACACCACAGCAGGACAGAGTAATGGATCCCCAAATAAAGGAGTAATCAATGTATTGGGAAGCATCTAATCAGTTGTCATATGAAGATACTTTACAGCCTTCCATAGGAAACCAGTACAAAAGTAAAGTTGGAGCTGTACAGCAAGGGAAGGAACAGGAAAATGTGGCAGCTCTGATGCAGTCAATGTTGTGAAGTGATAGGCCAGTGAGTTCCCATATGAAAGAGCAACAGATGACACCGAATGAAACTGAAGGTAATGTGTCACTGGAAGATGCTATGGAACTTTCTGTAGAATGCCCACAGGAAATTGAGAACAAACAGTGTGCCTGCAGTTTAGAAGAAAATGATCTAAGAGAAGAGTTGCTTGAGTTAGTAGAGATGGACAGATATGTTAAGATCAACAAAAGAAATAGACTGCAGAAAGGCAATAAGATCCAAAGAGTTAGAAGTCTGATAAAGCAAATGAACACAGTAATTAGGACTATTCATAAACATTCATGCAATGTAACAGAAGTAAATAGGATATATTACTGTGCAGTTAAATTAATAACAGATAAAGTCTTACCATAAAAACACAGGGCAGTAAGGGAAAGGAAGGGGGAAATGAAATGCCATCATGGAAGTATCAAATACAAAAAACTATAAACCAATTAAGACAAGAAGTGCCACTGTCAGAAGAATACAACAGATCAACAAAAACACTCAAAAAGACATGATAAAAGCAATGCGCAGTATCAGAACAGAGCAGGCTCTATCATGCACTATAATAATCTATAAACTAAAAATATCAGCACAGGCAGAAAAACTTAGAAATATGCAGACAAATATAAGGGAAAAGTGCAAAATAAGCAATTTATTAATGACTCAAAAAAAATTTTATAGACAATTGAGAAACAAGGCAAAAGGAATTGAAACATCACCAAAAAAGAAGAAATAGATACACTTTGGAGAAATATCTATGAAGATCCTGTGGAACATGAAAAAGATGTTGAATGGATATAAGTTGAAATGTACAAGATATGAAATGGGATGAAGTAACGGCCACAGGAATTGAAGTAAAGTTAAGAAAAACTCCTAATTGGAAAACCCCAGGCCAAGATGCAGTAAGTAATTTCTGGCAAAAAGTATTAACATCTTTACATGAAGATTTAGCCATAAGTAAGAACTATTTATTTGCACACCTTGGACAGATGCTAACCTGGTTAACAACAGGAAAAACAATGCATCTCCTTAAGAATGAACCTGCAAGCTATCCTAAAAACTATAGACCAATAACTTACCTTCCAATGATATATGAACTATACAGTGGAACTGATGCCAACAGAGTTTATAGTCATTTAGAAGAAAAATCAACCTTGACAATAGAACAAAAGGGTAACAAAAGAAAGTCATATGTAACAGAAGATCATTTGTTGTTAAATAAAGTCATAATGGAAAATTGTAAAAAGGGGAAGAAGCTAAGTATGGCATGGATAAACTACAAAAAAGCATTTGACAGTATCCGACATTCATGGATAAAAGAATGCTTAAAATGTTTAAGATACACCCTACACTTTGTAGTATCTTTCAGCTTTTCCCGGTTAGGGGTCGCCACAGCGGAACTCCAGTCCGCTAATGATTGGCAGTAGATTTTTACATGCCGAGTTGCCGGCCCTGACGCACAACCTTCAATGAAGGTACGCCCATTCATGCATGTCTCCACACAGAAGACGCTCCAGCTGAGAATCGAACAGGACAATGTCTTACTGTGAGGCGACAATGTTACCGCAGCACGACCACCGCAGTTTATTAGATTACAACAGCCGTGAAACATCAACCATGAAACAGTGGCAAACCACTTTGCAGTTAAGCCAGAATAAAGGACAAATTATTAATCCAGGGATAAAAACTTCTAAGAGGGATATTCCAGGGTGGCTCTTTATTACTGCTGCTCTTTTGTCTTGCCTTTAACCCATTAAGCTACCTACATTACAAATGTCATGGCTACAGTTTGGCTCCCAGAAAACAAAAAAGTGTAAAGGCTTCTCATCTTCATTTTGTGGATGATTTAATACTGTATAGTTCATCAAATGAGGAACTGAAAGTACAACTGCAAGTGGTTAAAACTTTTTCATATGATATAAGAATGTGATTTGGTCTTCAGAAATGTACAAAAGCTTAATAATGTCCCAAGACACTGGGGATTGTGCAAACATTATAATATTGAAGTAATGGAAACATGAGCCACAAAGCATTATAGAAAATGAAGAAGTTTATATCACATGAGATCACCCATTTCCAACAGCTCAAAAATAGATGTTAGAAAACCAGATATAGTAGTCCATGAAAAGACGAAAAAAGTAGCATTGATCATTAAAATTGCTACGCCCAGTGATACATTGTCTTACATACAGAGAGACACAAAGTCATAAAATGCCAGGATTAACAGGCAGAAACTAGGGCAATATAGAAGAAGGATACCCAGACAGTTTCAATAGTAGTAGGAGCAATGGGTCTTATAAAAAAGAATTTACAATCATACTTAGATACGTTACAGATACATATAACTCCATATGAAATGCAGAAGGGGTAAATTCTGAGCACATTGCAGGTGCTGTGAAGAGCATCTCTGGCTAAGATCAAAGATTAAAACAATACTAATTTCATGAACTTTGATAATCATACTTTGACTTGAATAGAATCCATTCTAGTCATAGCATTAGAAACCCAAAAGACTTGGAGAAATTAAATCGTGTTTTTTAGTATAATTGCCACAGCTTTTCTGTGATGATAATATGATAATATCATTGCTCCTGTTCAGTATGTTTGCTGATGGTTGAGTTCTGGATGGAAACATGGTCGTGTTTCATCATATGTCACAGTTAATTCTATATACTCCCAACTGTCCAACATATGTGACGACAGATGTGGTTTCTCTGCTAGTGTCTTAAATCTGGATTTGGATTTGTTGTAACATCCACACTCTAAGCCAGTAATCAAGGAGCCTGAATCCTCACCACTGGCACTGGAGAGGGACATTCACTTGGAACAAAAATGGATCCACATAGTATTTCCAGATGCAGCTCTCTGCATCGAGCACAATTCCCCTTAAGAGCACACAAGGAACACACTCAGCCTGGGGTCTGGATTTCTCTCTCTGTCTCCCTCCAGGTCCCCAGTAAGATGCCCCACTGGCACAGCTGTAGAGTTGAGTCCTCGGCTGAGTGTCCAAGCCAAGTCATCCAGCACTGTCTCTGTGAAACCAGTGTGTCCCTGCTCAAAGCAGCTGACACACACACTCTTTGAGAGTTGATTTTCATATGCACGCGCGCGCGCACACACACACACACACACACACACACACACACACACACACACACACACACACACACCTGGGAAAGGCTGTCACAGATTTCCTAGCTATACCCCCTCTGCCCTGACTATAGGGTAGTTACTGCCAACAGACACTACACAAACAGCTACTCTACTGCTCTTGCAAGGGTACCCAAATATACTGAGTGAAATTAATATTAACACAAATAGTAATTTGACCAACAGCAAGGCTTTCAGGAGCTGCCAGAGCTGTCACAAAATATATATATAAGTACTCTCAGAGATTAAAATATTCTCTAAAAACCAGCCAAAATGAAAAGTTTAACTATATTTAATAATAAATATGAAAAGGCCATAAATAAGCTATACAACCGAAGGAGGAAGCTACTACATGATAGAGCAAAATCCCAAAAAGGGAAGGCATTACTAGCAAGAAACTACGATCCCTCATAAAATTATCTAAGGCCAGCTTCGAAAGAAAAATTGCACAAGACACTAAAAATAATCACAAGGCCTTCTTTAGTTATGTCAGGAATCTGGGGTGCAACTCCCAGATATGCCCTGAGTTAGTACAAAATGACAAATAATACACTGATCCCACAGACATTGCCAACATTCTGGCAGACAGGTTCAGTGCAAACTCCCCCCCCCTTCCCCCCAAAAGACCAAATGTCTTTCCCAACAGAATGTAGCCTCCCTGACATCACAAATGCACAGGTGAGAGCTGCCCTCTCCAAAGCAAAAAACACACCATCAATGGGACCAGACGGTGTCCCAGGCTGCGTCTTACATGATCTCCAAGAAGAACTAAACCCTCACATAAAGTCACTGTTCAATCTCAGCCTTGCTACAGGATATGTACCCAAGGAATGGCGGACAGCAACAGTGGTCCCGCTCCACAAAGGTGGTGCCACAACGGACCCAGGAAACTATTGTCCTATAAGCCTGACTAGTCTGGTCTGCAAAGCTATAGAGCGTATCATCATGAAACTCATAAACAAGGAAATTGGTAACCTCCAGACACTGGATCCCACCCAATTCAGCTTTGTTAAGGGCAGATCTTGCCTCTTGAACCTGGTCGACTTCTTTGAAACAGTTAGCAAGGCCATAGATGAAGGGAAGGTAGTCCACACAGCCTACCTGGACATCACAAAAGCTTTTGACACAATACCCCACTCGGACATCATAAATAAGCTCACAAGCTTAAATATCAACCCCTATGTCACAAGATGCCAGAAAACTGGCTCAGGGATAGAACCCACATGGTCAGTATTGCAGGTGCCATGTCAGACTCCAAACCAGTTACAAGTGGTGTCCCACAAGGCTCAGTCCTGGGACCTCTCTTGTTCAGTATATACTTCTCTGAGGTACAGGCTAATACGGGAGGTCTATGGCTGACCAAGTTCGCAGATGACTGCAAGCTGGGTGCCATAACTGACTCTCCGGCTGACACAAGCATCCTCCAAAAGAGTCTCACAGAGATGGATAACTGGTGCCAGAGCCATGGCCTTAAGCTAAATGCCAAAAATTGCATAGTCATCCCCTTTGGGAAAAACAAAGTGCCCACAAATTACCACATAGGTGGTAATCCATTAAGTATGGAAGAAGTAATTAGGGATTTGGGGACCCAAGTAGATAGAAACCTCTCTTTTGACAATCACATTGCCAGAGTGGTTAGAAAGACCTTCTATATAGCCCACCTTATCATGAAAGGGTTCACATCTAGAACAAGAGAGGTCATTGTGCCCCTCTACTCATCACTCATCAGGCCCATAATTGAATACAATGCCCCATTTGGGATGTACCTTACCCGACACCTGCAGCAACTGGAGCGGCCCCAAAAGTACCTCACCAAGAGGATCAAGGGACTCAAACAGATGCCCTATGCAGTTTGGCTAAAGAAACTCCAGCTCTACTCAGTTGCTTACCGCCTACTCAGAGGTGATCTATGCCTGACGTATAAAGCCATGTCCAACCTAGAATTAATGGACATGCTCCACCTCAGGAAATCCAAATCCCTTAGAGCTACATGCTCCAGGGACTTAAACCTCAGAACAGAAATAAATAGGACATGCTGGAGGGACAGATTCATATCCCAGAGGCTGCCCTCACTCTGGAGCAGAATCCCAGTCCATGTTAGGCAGAGCCCCTCACTGACCCTCTTCAAGAGAAATCTTGACGAGTGGATGGGCGATCGTAAGTTCAACCCTGGGATTTCTTCTGTGTCCCTGCTAGACAGGGGCACAGTAAACTAACCTTAAAAGGGCTATCTTCTGTGACCTACTGTACAGAGGCACAGTAAACCGATCTAAAAGGGTGGCAAAAGCCAAACACACTCTGGCTAGGCTTGTAAATGCCCCAGGGCAGACATCCTTGTATAAACCTATGAACCTATGAACCTTTGAACATGAAAATACTATATATCTATTTACAGTAACCACCAGAGTTTCAATCACACAGACAAATGTCCAGACAAACCACCATGGAACTTATAAAATCACCTTTTTAATAAAAGCTTTTAAAATCAATAAATGTACTAGAATCCTTTATAGGGCTCATAAAAAGTAAGGGGAATGGATAAGCACTTTCAGCATATAGCCTTCATCAGATCCTAATCTTGCTTGCTTCTCCTTTGCAATTCAATTATCTTCATAACCAATCATATCATCAAACACAGACCAGCCCCTTCCTTGTAGCCAACCATCTTCTGTCAATAGGGGTGCCGCCCTTTTAATATTGGTTTCAGTGGAAGCACTGCATTCAGACCAGGCTTTTGATCCACCCAAAAATCAACTATTAAAAGCCCGGTCTGAATGCAGTGCTTGTTCCCTCACAAAAATATCTGACAGCCCTTCAGAAGTGGTGACCTGATACCCACTCACCCACCTATGAAAATAAGTGCTTAACTCAGCAATATAATCACACACACTTTCATCTGCCTTGCATCTATCCTCATGAAATGTTTTTCTGTAAGCTTCAGGTGTTAACTTACAACATTCCAATAAAAGTTGTTTAACTTTATCATAGTTTAAACAATCGGTATCAGACAATTTAGAAACAGCAGTTACAGATTTACCGTGGAGTAAGGGGGTC
Source organism: Protopterus annectens (assembly GCF_019279795.1). NCBI lineage: Eukaryota > Metazoa > Chordata > Ceratodontiformes > Protopteridae > Protopterus > Protopterus annectens. Next base: position 391,745,859 of record NC_056725.1, on the reverse strand, counting down.
AGGAACCATATCCACAGCCCTTGTCAATATTATACTGTTTATACATATGAATAAAACTATCAAAATCATCACCCTTTGTAAACTGTGGAAGAAATTTACTGACCATTATTGCTTCTGAGGTTCGGTTATTCCCTTCCCCATTACCTCCATGACCCTGGCAAAGAGTGAGCATCTCTCTCTCTCATGTTGATGCTGCTTCTCATATTCTTTAGCCTCCAAATGCTGCAATCTCTCTGCTGATTCTAATTCCATATATTTCTCCTTTTATTCAGCCTCAAAATGCTGCAGTCTCTCTGCTGATTCTAATTCCAAACATTTGGCCTTCAGTTCAAGTCTCGTTAACCCCAGACAGATTTTTAAGTCCTCTGAGGAAAAGGTGAGCTGTTCTGTTTCTGAGGGCTGCAAATTCCCATCACTAGACTGGTTATTCTCCTGTTTGCTGGTCTCAGCTGTGACTAAGGTTGAAATAATTTCCTCTTTGTCAGTTTGGCATACTCCAGTCCTTTAACTTGACACACCTTGGTCACCTAGCTCTTTGTCAGCTTGCCATAATCCTTTGCTAACATCTTTGCCTGCTTTCCCTAACTAAACTAAACTAACAAAAAACAAATAAAAACTGTTGTGAAAATGAAACTCTGTATGTTTACCTTGTGGCTACTTGACAGTACACCCTCCTTCAGTGATAACTGCCTATAGGCTACAGGAGTTCAATTAATATCCACACCACTCCTCACCAATATGTGACGTCCCCAGTCTGGGCCAATAATCAAGGAACCTGAATCCTCACCACTGGCACTGGAGAGGGATGTTCACTTGGAACAAAATGGATGCACCCAGAATTTCCAGATGCAGCTCTCTGCATCAAGCACAATTTCCCTTACGTGCACACAGGGAACACACTCAGTCCGAGGTCTGAATTTCTCTCTCTGTCTCTTTCCAGGTCCCCAGTAAGACTCCCCACTGGCACAGCTATAGAGTTGAGTCCTTAGTTGAGTCTCCAAGCCAAGTCCTCCAGCACTCTCTCTCTGTGAAATCAGTGTTTTGTGTCCCTGCTCCAGACATCAGACACACACAGTCTTTGAGATTTGATTTTCACACACACACTCACATGCACACACACTCACATGTGCACACACACACACACACACACACACACACACACACACACACACACACACACACACACACACACACACACACACACACACACACACACACCTGGGAAAGGCTGGCATAGATTGATTAGCTATGATACTACACAGTCAACTACTCCATGGCTCGAAAGGTACCCAATTATACTGAGTCAAATTAATATTAATACAAATAGCAGTTTGACTAACAGCAAGACTTTCAGGAGCTGCCAGAGCTGTCACCAAATATATATAAGTACTCTCAGGTCTCTAAAAGACCAGCCACAATGAAAAGTTTAAATGTATTTAATAAAAAATAAGAAAAGGACATGAAAATACTAAATATCTACTTACAGTAAACACCAGAGCATCAGTCAGAGAAAATATTAAAAATATCACAGACAAATAGATTCATACAGATACACAACAACAGTACTTAACTAATCTCACTATATTTTCCTGACTGATCTAAATAATTATTATTCCCTGGTTCACTTACTGGAGGAAAGCAAGATGAAGTAGGTGAGGGGTCCTTTCTTGTCAGGTTACAAAAACAGACTGCAATGAGAATTCAGTCTCACCTATTATTGAAATATTTTTAGAGCTGGATTACAGAAAGATATCACATACATCTGGTCATCAGACTTCTTGTTCCCATGCTACCCCCTTTACTAGAAGCTGTCAGGATTAAGCACATATGTGTCAATAGCACACACACACACACACACACACACACACACACACACACACACACACACACACACAGAGCCTTGATAAGATCTGGTGCATCTCCTGGAAGTCATAAAACAATTTCAAACCTCCACCGCTTCCACAGTAGCAATTAGTTCACCTCAAATACAATGCAGAAAGCTTCCTAGTACAGATGTTTTATATCTGGCTATATTGAGAACTGTAAGATGCAATCTTTATAGCCTAAGACAGATAATTTAATTTCAAATTATTTTCAAAGTTAGGAGGATTGAGATTAACTTCTCTTCCAGTATCCTCTGTTAAAACATATACATTTAAACAATTACAATAATACATGCATATTTCTCTTTCTGTCCAGCAGGGCACACTGTTGGTACATTTTTAACACAAGCAGCTTTACAAATACATTTTTAACACAAGCATCTGTACAAATCGGTTTGATATACAAATGATATATAATTCTTTACAAAATTCCACCTAGCTGTGCTTGCATATGTTACACTTCCACTGCTCTACTTCTCCTTGCATAGCTAGCAATACCTCACATCATCACATATGTAATGATACTGTGACACCCGTGCACTGGCCCAGTAATCAAGGAGCCTCAATCCTTACCACTAACACCAGTGAGGGGTGTCCACATTGGGAAGGATAACAAATAAACACACAGTAAAGTACAATTTCCCTTAAGAGCACACAGAGATCACAGTCAGTCTGGTGCTGGTTTCTCCCTTTCTCTCCACATACCCAATAAGACTCACCACTGGCACAGCTATGGAGTGGGGTCCTTAGCCAGGTCCCAAGACAAGTTCTCCTAGCTCTCTCTCTGTCCAACCAGCACTTTGTGTCCCTGCCCAAGTAGCTGACAAACACACACACACACACACACACACACACACACACACACACACACACACACACACACACACACACACTTGGAGATATATGACCACACAGACACTCCTGGGGAAGGCTGGCACAAGTTCACTAGCTGTGTCCCTTCTGTCCAGGCAATAAGGTAGTAATCACTGCCATCAGGACCCTTACTTATCAGCTACTAAAAGGACCCTTACCAAAGGGTGTCCAATTATTACTGTGCAATATTATTATCCAAATGGTAAGTGTGACTGAGAAGCAAGGCTTAGTTTGAGTGGCTATGTACAGTACCACTATATAATGCAATGTACTCTAGAGCTTAAATGATCTCTACACAAAACAGCCACAGCTGAAAGGTTTAAAAATATTTAATAATAAATAATAAAAAAAAGACTTCTCACGACACAGTGTTAGTCAAGAGTTTAGAGATCGCAGGAAAATGTTTAAAATAATACAGTAGAATAGTTCTGACAACAATACAGAAAACATCTAGTCTAAACATACTATTTTCTATCTATTTCTTAAGAGAAACACTAAAGTCTAAAATCCTAATTACATATAGACAGGGCAAAGCAAATGCTGGTGAGTGGTCAGTTCTGAAGACAAGTCCAAAATGCAGTCTCTCTCTCTCTGAAAAAAATCCTTTAAATTGAAAATACATCCTGCTGACTCATTTTAGATTACATCATTCTTACCAATTCCCTGGTTTCCCAGGCTAACAGAAACTCTGCTTTAACATTTCTTAGTAAGCCTGCATCTGGTCAGGAAACTACAGCAATTAAAGACATTATATATGTAAAATCTAGCAATTAACTCTAGTCTCAAAACAATAGAAAGAATCTGCTGGTTCAGACAACATGGCTCTGAGCTGAGATCAAAACTTTTATAAAATGATTGACTTATCAGCTTTCTTACAGCAGAGTGCACTGTTGTTACATTTTTGCAGTTCAACATCCAATACAGTCTTTTCACATTTAAGAGAACAAGCCTGTGGCTTATATTAATATTTACAAATGACAGAATTATCTACAAAATTCTATCTAGCTAGGCTGGCAGCCTTCACATATCCCCCACCACCCCGGAGAACTCAAGTTAGTTTTTCAAGTGACCCTTGAGAAACATTGCTTGAGAGGGTTAGGTCTATCTGAGTATACCTTACACCATTTCCTGCCTTGAGAGCCCATCTCCATTGGCATTGCTCCCACTGTGGTGCTCCACTGACATATATGCTTGCAACCCTAGGCTCCATCTTAGCAGCTTGGCATTTTGCTGGCTGACTCTGATTAACCATGTTAGGGGATTGTGATCTGTCACTATAGTGAATTTTCTTCCATACAGATAAGGCTGAAGTTTCTGCAGTGCCCACACTATGACTAGAAATTCCTTTTCTACAGTTGCATAGCATTCCTCCCTAGGCTGGAGCCTATGACTGAGATAAACCACTGGGTGCTCTTCTCCCTCTGAAGAAATCTGGCTTGATACAGCCCACACCCCATGGTTCAAAGCTTCGACAAGCACAAAAAAATTATTTGCTGTAATCTAGACTGGCTAACACAGGGGGTCCTCCCAAAGCTTCTTTAAGATTCTGGAATACCTGCTCACATGCTGTGGTCCACACTACCTTATCTGGCCTGTTTTACCTTATCAGATCTGTGAGGGGAGCAGCTATGGTACTATAACTGGAGATGAACTTTCTGTAGTACCCTGCTGTCCATAACAATGCCCTCAGCTGCTTTTTGGTAACAGGTGCAGTCCATGCTTGAATGGCTTTTAATTTGGCAAGTTCTGGCCTGATCTTACCACTCCCCACTCTATGTCCCTGGTAGAAGACCTCTGCTATACCCACCTGACATATGCTGGGCTTAATGGTCAGCCCTGCCCTCTGTAGTCTGCCCAGCACCTCCCTGACATGTTGAAGGTGTTCTTGCCAGGAATGGCTGTAGATGGCAATATCCTCTAGGTAAGCAAGGGCAAACCCTCCTGCCCCTGCTAGGATATGATCTGCCAACCTCTGGAAAGTTGCTGGGATATTTTGCATCCTAAAGGGCATCTTTGTGAACTCATACATGCCAAAATGAGTCACAAAGGCTAACTTCTCTCTAGCACTGGGAGTCAAGGGTACTTGCCAGTAACCCCTGGTAAGATCAATGGTTGTAAGATACTTAGCCCCACCCACCTGCTCTAGGGCCTCATCTAGGCATGGAGTAAGCATTTGAGTCTGTGTAACTATTTAGTTTCCTGTAGTCCACACAGAACCTGGTACTGCCATCTTTCTTTGGTACCAGCACCACTAGGAAGACCCAGAGACTGTTGGACTCTTGAATTACCTCTAGTTCCAACATTTTCTGCATCTTCTCCCTCAGAGTCTGTTTTACTCTCTCAGGCACCCTATAAGGGGCCTGCCTAATAGGCCTTTGGGGTCATGTATCCACCTGGTGCTGCATCAGGTAGGGGTACCCTGGTTTCCCAGTGAACATGTCCACAAACTCCTGTAACACTGCTCAGATTTCTCGAACCTGAGTAGGAGATAGCTGCTGGGACATTGCTACCCCTTCCACTGAGGTGTCAGTCCGAGCCTCACTGAGCAGATCAGTCACCAGATGTCCCTCAGACTCCTCCTGCAACAGACTGCAAATACTCAGCACAAGGGCCTCCCTATCATGGTAACGTTTCATCATGTTAACATGGTACAATCTGTGCCCTTACCTCCTGCCTAGCAGTTCTACCATGTAGTTAACATCACTTACCTTTCTTACCTCCTTGTAGGGTCCCTCCCAACACCTCCTCAACTCTCTCTGTAACCCCTTCCAGCTCCCCTTCCACAGGAGGTCTGGCATCCTCTGACAGAGGTGCCTCACTGTCAGCCTGGGTACTACTACTCACCTCTACCTTTGCAGTTACTCTGTCCAAGGGAACATCAGTACCCACAAGCAGCTGTGGCTCACTCTCAGTCTCACTGCTGCTGCATAGCTTCCACCCTGAAGTAACCACCTCACCAGTCCTGGCTTCAAGTATGTGATCTGTCTGGGTCTCCCCCAGGCTACCAGACCCATATGCTTGTCTCGAAGCCTGACTGTGTGTAACTGCAAAAACACATGGTACTGCCTCATCAAAATCCTTCCCTATCAGGACATCTGCAGGATGGTAGTTTGGTACCCCTGTTGTTTCAAGACAACCTACTATTGCCATTTTGTCTTTCCCACTTACTGGCTCTCTCGCCTTTTGTTCCCCACCTTGCCGCTGTGGACATCTGTATGCCACATGGCCCCACTGGTTGCATTCAAAACATTTAACCCTAGGTCCTGGACCTGTACCTGGACTAGTGGCTTCCCCTGCTACTGGCAGTTTCTGTTGGGGCAGTCTGGGCTGCCCACCATGGGTTCCTTTAGACCCATAAGCAGTACTGGGGGTCCCTTTCCTGTGCAGGGATGCCCTGCTTGCTAGGTATAGGTCTCCCTTCTTCCCCAATTCCTCTGAAGTAGCACATTGTCTGTCAGCTAACCAGATCCTCATGTCCTCAGGCAAAGACTAAGGGCTTGTTCCCTCTCCAAAAGGTCTGCCAGCCCTTCAAAAGTGAAGATCTGACATCCACTCACTCACCTATGAAAATAAGTGCTCAGTTCAGCAACATATTTACACACACTTTCATCTACCTTGCATCTATGCTCATGAAACTTTTTCCTATATGTTTCAGGTGTTAGCTTAACATGCAATTCTTAACAGTAGTATAATCAAATCATTAATGATCAGTTAATTTAGACAGCACAGTTACAGCTTTACCATGGAGTAAGGGGGCCAGGAACCATACCCAGAGCATCTGGTCAACATCATATTGTTTACATACCCTCTCAAATATATGAATTAAATTGAACCATACCCAGAGCATCTGGTCAACATCATATTGTTTACATACCCTCTCAAATATATGAATTAAATTATCAGAATTATCCCCCTCTGTAAACTGCAGAAGAAATTTACTGACCTTTTGTGCTTCTGGGATCCAGTTATTCCCTTCCCCATTACCTCCATGACTCTGGGGAAGAGTCAGCATCTTCTTTTTATGCTGCCTCTGCCTTTCGTTTTCCTCAGCTTCCAGGCATAGCAGTTTCACATTCTCCTCAGCCTGTAGACATCTCAGTCTCTCTGCTGCTTCTGTTTCCAAATGCCTGGCCTCCAACTCAAGTCTCCTTAGCTCCAGATGGATTTTTAAGTCCTCTGCAAAAAGGATGAGCTGTCCATTCTCTGAGTGTTGTACACCTCCACTGCCAGTCTGATCGTCCTCCTGATTGCTGTTTTCTGATGCAGCTGTGACCAAAGCTGCAATCATGTCTGCCTTAGTCAGGTTTCCATGCACCAGTCCCTTAGCTTGGCACATCTCAGCCAACTGGCTCCTTGACAGCTTGCCATACTCCTTTGCTGACATGCTTGCCTGCTCTCCCTGATTAACTAAGCTAATAAAAGAAATAAAACAATTTGATCTGAACTCTGAATATTCACTGTGTTGCTGATTTAGAGTACAAAAACATCTTCAGTGATTACTGTACACAAGCTACAGGAATTCACTATCCACACAACATGGAGAATATTGATATCTGTGCAGTAACAGAAAACTGGTTCAAGGCTCCCGAGAGCACCCCAGCACTACCAGGTTATACCTCATACAATGCTTTTTGGTCTCAAAACTTGGACCGAACCACAAAAGGAGGGGGAGTATCCATATTCATCAAAGATACCCACACCTCCAGGTTAGTGGCACTGCACGAAGCATCGGAGACCATCCATGTGCAACTAACAGTGGGAAAAACTGCCTTTCAGTTTGTAGCCTGCTACAGACCACCCTCCCAAACTCAGGAACCCCACTCAGCTTTCCTGAGAACACTGGAGAATATGAAGGTCTCTCCAAACACAATCATATTTGGTGACTTCAACTACCCAAACATAGACTGGAAGCACTACTCAAGCCCCAACACCCTCACCCAATGGTTCCTAGAATTTATAAGCTCAAATGCTATGGAACAACTGGTCATCACTCCCACAAGAGGGGAAAACATATTGGACCTGATCATCACCAACATGGGGACTCTATGTTCCATACCAGAGATATACCCCTCATTGGTAAGATCTGACCATAAATTAATCTCACTGGACATCCATATCCCGTCCCCTCCCCCAGCCAAGGAAACCAAGGTGAAGAACTTCTCAAAAGCAAACTTCACACTTCTGAAAACCAAAGTGGAATCCTTCAAAGCCCCCGGGCCAGTGGAAAATATGGCCTGAACCGCATAATCCTTTACAAATGCATTCTATGGACACCTACAGGAATGCATGGATCGTGCTATCCCAAATAAAATCAAGACTCACTCCTCTAAAGGCAGGAGACCTGTCTGGTGGACCCCAGCCATAAATAAGCTATACAACAGAAGGAGGAAGTTACTACATGATAGAGCAAAATCCCAAAAAGGGAAGGCATCTCTGATCAGTACTAGCAAGAAACTACGATCCCTCATAAAATCATCTAAGGCCAGTTTCGAAAGAAAAATTGCACAAGACGCTAAAGATAATCACAAGGCCTTCTTTAGTTATGTCAGGAACCTGGGTGGCAACTTCCAGATATGCTCTGAGTTAGTGCAAAATGGCAAAAAATACACTGAATCCACAGATATTGCCAACATCCTGGCAGACAGGTTCAGTGCAAACTTCTCCCCCTTTCCCCCCCAAAAGAGCTAATGTCTATCCCAACAGAGTGTAGCCTCCCTGACATCACAGATGCACAGGTGAGAGCTGCCCTCTCCAAAGCAAAAAACACAGCATCAATGGGACCGGATGGTGTCCCGGGCTGCATCTTACATGAGCTCCAAGAAGAACTGAACCCTCACATAAAGTCACTGTTCAATCTCAGACTTACTACAGGATATGTACCCAAGGAATGGCGTACAGCAACAGTGGTCCCACTCCACAAAGGTGGTGCCACAACGGACCCCAGAAACTATCGCCCTATAAGCCTGACTAGCCTGGTCTGCAAAGCTATGGAGCGTATCATCATGGAACTCATAAAAAAAGACATTGGGAACCTCCAAACACTGGATCCTACCCAATTCAGCTTTGTTAAGTGCAGATCTTGCCTCTTGAACCTGGTCAACTTCTTTTAAACAGTCACCAAGGCCATAGATGAAGGGAAGGTAGTCCACACAGCCTACCTGGACCTCGCAAAAGCCTTCGACACAATACCCCACTCGGGCTTCATAAATAAGCTCACCAGCTTAAATATCAACCCCTATGTCACAAGATGGGTTGCAAACTGGCTCAGAGATAGAACCCACGTGGTCAGAATTGCAGGTGCCATGTCAGACGCTAAACCAGTTACAAGTGGCGTCCCACAGAGATCAGTCCTGGGACCTCTCTTGTTTGGTATATATTTCTCTGAGGTACAGGCTAACATGGGAGGACTATGGCTGACCAAGTTCGCAGATGACTGCAAACTGGGTGCCATAATCGACTCGCCTACTGACACAAGCATCCTCCAAAAGGGTCTCACAGAGATGGATAACTGGTGCCAGAGCCATGGCCTAAAGCTAAATGCCAAAAAGTGCATAGTCGTCCCCTTTGGGAAAAACAAAGTGCCCACAAATTACCACATAGGTGGTAATCCATTAAGTACGGAAGAAGTAATTAGGGATTTGGGGACCCAAGTAGATAGCAATCTCTCCTTTGACAATCACGTTGCCAAAGTGGTTAGAAAGGCCTTCTATATAACCCACCTTATCATGAAAGGGTTCACATCTAGATCAAGAGAGGTCATTGTGCCCCTCTACTCATCACTCATTAGGCCCATAATTGAATACAGTGCCCCAATTGGGATGTACCTTACCCGACACCTTCAGCAACTGGAAAGACCCCAAAAGTACCTCACCAAGAAGATCAATGGACTCAAACAGATGCCCTATGCAGTTAGGCTAAAGAAACTCCAGCTCTACTCAGTTGCTTACCGCCTACTCAGAGGTGAACTGTGCTTGACGTATAAAGCCATGTCCAAACCAGAATTAATGGACATGCTCCACCTCAGGAAATCCAAATCCTTTAGAGCCACACGCTCCAAGGACTTAAACCTCAGCACAGAAATAAATAGGACATGCTGGAGGGACAGATTCATATCCCAGAGGCTCCCCTCACTCTGGAACAAAATCCCAATCCATGTTATGCAGAGCCCCTCAATGACCCTCTTCAAGAAAAATCTTGACGAGTGGATGGGAGATCATAGGTTTACCCCTGGGATCTCTTCTGTGTCCCTACTAGACAGAGGCACAGTAAACTAACCTTAAAAGGGCCATCTTCTGTGACCAACTATACAGCGGCACAGTCAACTAATCTAAAAGGGTGGCGAAAGCCAAACACACTCTTGCTAGGCTTATAAATGCCCTAGGGCAGATAGCCTAGTATTAACCTATGAACCTATGAATCTATGAACACAACTACAAGCCAATTGCCAACCAATTAATATGTGGTGTGGATATCCCACCACTGCCAAACGTCCTTTAAATTTATAATACATCCTGCTGACTCATTTTAAATTACATTATTCTTAACAATCCACTGGTTTCCCAGGCTAATAGAAACTCTACATTAACATTTCTTAGTAAGCTTGTACCTGGTCAGGAAACTACAGCAATTAAAGACATTATATATGTAAAATCTAGCAATTAACTCTAGTCTCAAAACAATAGAAAAAATCTGCTGGAAAGACACCATGGCTCCGAGCCCTGAGATCGAAACAGTCATAAAATGCTTGACTTATCAGCTTTCTTACAGCAGAGTTCATGTTGTTACCTTTTTCCATTCAACATCCAATATAGTCTTTTTACATTTAAGAGAACAAGCCTATGGCTTATATTAATATTTACAAATGACAGAATTATCTACAAAATTCTATCTAGCTAGGCTGGCAGCCTTCGCGTATTTTCACTGACACCATCATCACATGCAGTTTCACTAATATAATGTTGATATCCTACAGCGCACTACATCTCAGCATGATTAACTGTACCACAATCTGTTTTATACTGACTGCAGAGGACAGTCACTAAAGCTTAACTTGCTGAAACTTCTAGTACACTTAAATTGTAGTTCCATTAATTACAAAGCAAAAGTTAACACTACCAAGCACCATTCATACACTTTGGCATTAATAATAAATGTATACCTTCTTAATAACTAGCAGTCTCACTAGAAGTGTTACCAGTTACAAGGACTGATTAACAATAACAAATCAGAAACTTTTTTAGACTGCAGCATAACTAATATTTTATGCAGGTGTTTTCTTATTTTAAGAACCATATTAAAAACACATCAAGTTAAGGCTTTGTATTTTTATTCTCTTGTACAATACATTTGTCAGACTTATAGAATATAATAGTTCATTTTGTAACTATTCTATCTCAAATTTGAATGAGTCAAAGAAACATCAAAGATTTTTTCACAAAACATATCAATCAACTACAACTTTTTTAATGAATAATAGGATTCACAAAACTGTGCTGTATTTATTACAGGATGTTTAGGTGCAACCTAATTAATGCACTACAACCACACACACACACACACACACACACACACACACACACACACACACACACACAGTACTCACTAGATCTGACTTTTTGGCTAAGTGTCATATTGCTTTAAATAACGATGAACAAAGGATAAGGATCCAAGGTAAATGATTCACTCCTGAAGTAATTTAAACTAAAATTAAGTACAGACCCTGTCAGACAGTCATTCCCTCGTCTGTACCAGAAGGTAAAGAATGAGGTCAATCGTATAGGCACCACCACATCACAGAACCAGCAAAACCAGTGTCAGCTGTACAACATGGAGCACACATGACTTTGGTGCAAAAAGCTGTGGTTTCTCTTCTCACAAAAGAGTTCAGTTAATCAGTTTATGACACTGCAGTGCAGCATAGAGGAGGGGGTTACTTCTGAGTGTGCTGCCCAGTGGATGAGATGTTAAACTGAGATACCATCTCCTTGAGTTGCTGGTAGCTCAGTTAAATGTAAAAGATCCTACAGCACCTATCAAAAAGAGTAGGGGTCCTTTATTTTGGTCTTTATAGGAGGGTTAGGAAACTGAAAAGGTGTGGAAATGTGAATAACTAGCTTTTCATCAAAAAGGAAAGTTAATTAAATTATTTTAATTATTTAGATTCTAGTGACCTGTGCAGTAATACTACTTAGTATTTTTCTGCTCAGTTCCATCTGATTACATTTTTAGTTTGTTCTGGGACCTTAGCCTTGTATTTTAATTAGCAGTTGTGGGAAGATTGTGTTTCTGCCTTATTTTTGCACTTCTATTTCCACAAGTTGAATTATTTGTAGAAGCTATCTCTTGGTATTTTAAACCCTGCTGTGCCAAAGTCTTGTAGTTTAAATCACAGTTGTGCCTTAATCATTTATTTTTGCATTTTTTCATAAACAGTGTTACTGGTAAATTGGTATAAAATCTGGTGCCTTAAACTGTAGTAGAAGTTCAATAGTGAGAGAATTGTCTCTGCTCCAGTTTTTGCTTCCGTGCTTTTATATTCTGCTTATCATTTAACTGTTTGTATTCCATGTCTGCCCTGTCCAGCACTAACACATTAAGTTTCTAAAAGAGCTCCAATACTGTCTTTATTTGATCGCTAACCTCTGTAGCTGGTCTGCTTGTTCCTTGAGAATTTCCCAGTCCTCATGCTGTTGTTTTATATGACTGTGTCTCATCTCACCATCCCTTATATCTGATTTACAAAGTCCTTCCCTCCCCTCTTTCATTGCTATAGACTGTTGTATAAGCTATTTATGTATTCTTCCCACCCATTGTTTTCCATAGACGCATGGTACTGAGTGTCTACCCAGCAAACCAGTATGGCACTTGAGTAAAGCTTCTTTACTACATACTGTCTCCTGCTCATTTTCCTGGAGCACAGCAAAGCTTGCATTCATACCCTGCATTCCAGAACTGAATTACATGTATCCAGTGCAATCCAGATTGCCATTGATTGCTAAATTGCACTTAAGTTATTTTGAGTGATCACTTTTGTTTCCTGCTTTTATGTGTGCGTTGCACACATTTTTTGTACAAAATGCTCTTCCTCTCACTAGTACTGTCTTGAAATTACCCTCAGCAAGGGATATCCATCTAATTATTTAAGTGGTTTGTGTCAGCACTGCACTTGTGTGTCTGTTCTACTGTGCTTTTACATCATGACTCCTGTTTTTTTTCATCTTGTGTCAGGAGGTGTTTGCCTAGTCTATCTGAACTGAGAAATACAAAAAAGGACTCATAGTGTAGTCATTTTATTGGCCAGAGGGTTCATTATTTAGTTTTCTGTTTTTTTTTTTCTGTGCTGTTGCACATTTTACATGTTTGTGTGGGTTATCATTGCCCTATAGCAAATACCTAGAAAGTAAATTGTCTCTGTAGAACACTCCATAAAACTGTAACCTGTAAAGCACCCATATAGTGCAAATAACGTTTGCACCTATGATGATGTGAGGTGTTGCCAGATATGCCAGGAGAAATAGGGCAGTGGATGTGTAACATATGTCAGCACAGCTAGCTGGAATTTTGAAAAGAATTATATGTCATTTGTATATGAAACTGATTTGTACATACGCTTTTGCTGAAAAATGTAACAGTTTTCCCTGCTGGACAGAAAATGAAATATGCATGTATTATTGTAACTGTTTAAATATATATGTCATAACAGAGGATACTGGAAGAGAAGAGGTGAATTTCAATCCACCTGACTATGGAAACTAGTAAGAAATTAAATTACTGAGCCTAGGTCATAAAGATGTTATCTCACAGTTTTGAATGAAGCCATAGCACAATGTGTGTACAAAGTATGGTTTATTAGCTCTTTTAGGAAGAGTGGAAGTGTTTTATGGTTTTATGACATCCATGAGCTACAACAGATCTTAGCAAGGCTCTCTGTGTGTGTATTATTAGCCATGGGGGGAGGGTTTATGGGAACCAGAAGTCAGATGACCACATGGATGTGATGTCATTCTGTAATCTAGGACAAAAATTATACTTTAATACTATGTGAGACTAGGTGTCTCTTGGAAATCTGTTTTTTGTAATCTGACAAAGAAGGATCTCTCAGCTACTTCATCTTGCCTTGCTCCAGTAAGTAACCAGGGAATAATAATTCTTTAGATCAGTCAGGAAAATATAGTGAGATTACTTAAGTATTGTTTTTTTTTCTGTATCGGAACATTTGAGAGTACTTATATCTATTAGTGACACTGTGGCCACTCCTGAAAGCCTGGCTATTTGGTCAACATTACCACTTTTCTGAGATTTAAAAAAGTTCAGTTACAGGCTTGCTGTTCTTGAACTGTTTGTAAGTTTCTTGTAGGCCATTTTTTGCTTGGGCTAAAGGGAAGTCTTTCTGTTGATCAGTGGCAGTGAAAAACATTGAGCAGCCTGCCTGCCCCTGTGGGAGTGGTTACTGACTTGAAACTGTAGTTTTATTGGCCATTTTGGGTCAATTCCAAACTCATTCATCTTCCTCTCTTAAAACCCTCTTTTGCGCGGTTTTGCGCATTTTTGTGCATACCGCAACAGCGGGCAGCGCCGCCTAATTGGGTTTAAACTATTCCTGGCTCCACAAAGTCTGCTCTTCACTTTTCCCCTTAGAACTGCTCTATCTCTCAATTTAAACACCATATTCAAAGTCTAAGGCCCTTCACTGGTCCAATTAAGTAATCCTACAAGTTAGCACTATTAAACCATAAGCACTACTTACTCTTATACTCTCTACGATTACCCTGTCCTCTATTGGTCCGTCTTAAATTTAGTTTCCCTATATTACTCTAGCATGTCCAAAGGTCAGTCAATGGTTTCCTCTCCAGTCCAGCTGGTGAATCTGGGAATTCTGAGGAAATGTTACAACTGTCTCATGTACACGGACAACCCTCTCCTCCTCCAAACAGGTTCAAATATATGTGAGAGATGCAACTATTTAGCCAAACTGGAGGCTGAGCTCTCTCATCTGAAAACTGGTGAAACCAGTCAGAAGGAGAAGGTAACCTCACACAACACAATTCCAGTATCAAATAGTCCCACCACATTAGCGAACCAAACACATAAATACAAAAAAACATACTCGGAGGCTCTAAATAAAAATCTACCTAAGCAACAGAGACCTCCAAAGCAGACATCCAAGCAAACGCTACCTCAAAACAAAACACGCACAACACATAGCCCTCAAAGTCAGTGTGCCACGCAGCCACAGCCCTTAAGGATGAATAACACACCTGATACTCTTGTAATAGGCGACTCTATTGTCAGACACACTGACGTCCCGCTCACCAGGCTGAATAAAGAGAAGGTCACGGTGAGCTGCCTGTCGGGTGCTAGGATCCGCCACATAATGCAAGCACTCAGGTCACTCCAAAGCAAATACAAATATGACTCAGTCATTGTACATGCTGGTGTGAATGACCTGAGACGTACTTCCATGGACTACATGAAAAGAGACATAGAGGAGCTCTCTGATCATGTAGCCCAGGCTGGTATGACCCTGACCTTGAGCAGCATCTTACCCTCACCTAGAATGATGCCACAGTACAAAGACAAAATGATCGATTTTAACAATTGGCTAAAATTTTGGTGTCATTCAAAGCGGATCCAGTGTCTGTCAGCCTGGGATGACATGCTCGACAAGCCACGTTGTTTCACTAGGGACAGCTTGCACCTGTCACCACTGGTCTTTCGGATATTGGCAAAGGTTCTTGCCACCCCCATAGTGCCTTTTTTAGGCAAGGCACAAAAGTCAAACCCACCCCCATAGACAGCACAAGGAACAAGAAACTAAGGGTAATGCTGCTTAACGCCAGAAGTCTTAACCTCAAGATGCACACACTCAAAGCTCTCCTCAGTATGGAGAACATCGATATCTGTGCAGTGACAGAAACCTGGTTCAAGGCTCCAGAGAGCACCCCAGCACTACCAGGCTATACCTCATATCATGCTTTTCGGCCCCAAAACCCGGACCGAACCACAAAAGGAGGGGGAGTTTCCATATTTATCAAGGATATCCACACCTCCAGGTTAGTGGCATTGCGAAGTATCGGAGACCATCCATGTGCAACTAACAGTGGGCAAGACTGCTTTTCAGTTTATAGCATCCTACAGACCACCCTCTCAAAGTCAGGAATCCCACTCGGCTTTCCTGAAAACATTGGAGAACATGAAGATCTCTCCGAACACCATTATATAGGGCGACTTCAACTACCCAAACATTGACTGGGAGCACTACTCAAGCCCCAGCACCTTAGCCCAAAGGTTCCTGGAAATTATAAACTCAAATGCTATGGAACATCTAGTCACCACTCCCACAAGAGGGGACAACATACTAGACCTGATCATTACCAACATGGGGACTCTATGCTCCACACCAGAAGTATATCCCTCATTGGTAAGATCAGATCATAAATTAATTTCACTGGATGTCCACATCCCGACCCCACCCCCAGCCCAGAAAACCACAGTGAAAAACTTTTCAAAAGCGAACTTCTCACTTCTCAAAACCAAAGTGGAATCCTTCAAGGCCCCAGGGCCAGTAGAAACTATGGCCCAAACTGCAGAATCCTATATAAACGCATTCTACGGACATCTCCAGGAATGCATGGATCATGCTATCCCAAACAAAACCAAGACCCAATCATCCAAAGGCAGGCATCCAGTCTGGTGGACCCCTGCCATAAATAAACTGTACAACAGAAGGAGGAAGCTGCTACATGATAATAGGGAAGGCATCTCTGATCAGTACTAGCAAAAAATTACGATCCCTCATAAAATCCTCCAAGGCCAGCTTCGAGAGAAAAATTGCACAGGACACCACAGACAATCATAAGACTTTTTTCAGTTATGTTAGGAACCTGGGATGCAACTCCCAGACTTGTTCTGAGTTGATTCTAAACAACAAAAAATACACTGAACCCACAGACATCGCCAATATCCTGGCAGACAGGTTCAGTGCAAACTTCTCCACCCCCTCCCCCCCAAAAGAGCAAGTATCTGTCCCAGCAGAGGGCTGCCTCCCAAACATCTCTGATGCTCAGGTGAAGCAAAAAAACACTGCTTCCATGGGACCAGATGGCGTCCCAGGTTGCATCCTACATGAACTCCAAGAGGAACTAATCCCTCAAATAAAACAGCTATACAATCTCAACCTCACTACAGGATATGTGCCCACAGAATGGCGTACAATAACAGTGGTCCCACTCCACAAAGGTGGAGCCTCTACAGACCCTGGAAACTATCGCCCCATAAGCCTGACTAGCTTAGTCTGCAAGGCTATGGAGAGGATCATCATGGAGCTCATAAACAAAGACATTGGGGACCTACAGACACTAGATCCTACCCAGTTCGGCTTTGTCAAGGGCAGATCCTGCCTTTTGAACCTGGTTGACTTCTTCGAAACAGTCACCAAAGCCATAGATGAAGGGAAGGTAGTCCACACAGCCTATCTGGACCTTGCAAAGGCATTTGACACAATACCCCACTCAGGCATCATAGATAAGCTATCCAGCTTAAATATAAACCCCTATGTCACAAGATGGGTTGCAAACTGGCTCAAAGACAGAACCCACAGAGTGAGAGTTGCTGGAGCCATGTCAGACTCAAAACTGGTCACAAGTGGCATCCCACAGGGTTCTGTCCTGGGACCACTCTTGTTCGGTATATACTTTTCCGAGGTACAGGCAAACGTGGGAGGACTATGGCTCACCAAGTTCGCAGACGACCACAAACTGGGCGCCATAATTGACTCTCCAACTGACACAAACATCCTTCAAAAAGGTCTCATAGAGACAGATAACTGGTGCCAGCGCCATGGTTTAAAGCTAAATGCCAAAAAATGTATAGTCATACCCTTTGGCAAAAACAATGTGCCCACAAATTACCACATAGGCGGAAACCCATTAAGTACAGAGAAAGTTATTAGGGACCTGGAGACCCAAGTTGATAGCAATCTCTCCTTTGAAAACCACATTGCCAAAGTGGTTAGAAAGACCTTCTACATAGCCCACCTCATCATGAAGGGTTTCACATCTAGATCAAGAGAGGTAATCATGCCCCTTTATTCATCCCTCATCAGGCCCATCATAGAATACAATGCCCCTTTTGGGATGTACCTTACCCGACACCTGCAGCAATTAGAAAGACCCCAAAAGTATCTCACCAAGAGGATCAAGGGTCTCAAACAGATGCCATATGCTGCTCGGTTAAAAACTCCAGCTCTACCCAGATGCATACCGCCTACTACGATCTATGCCTGACATACAAAGCTCTGTCCAACCCAGAATTCATGGACATGCGCCACCTCAGTAAATCTAAATCCCTTAGAGCCACACGCTCGAGGGACTTGAACCTCAGCACAGAAATAAATAGAACTTGCTGGAGGGACAGGTTCATAACCCAGAGGCTCCCTTTGCTCTGGAATAGAATTCCAGTTCATGTGAGGCAGAGCACCTCACTGAATCTCTTCAAGAAGAATCTCGATAGGTGGATGGGGGATCGTAGGTTTGTCCCAGGGATTACTCCCATGTCACTATTAGACAGAGGCACAGTAAACTAAACCTAAAAAAGGGCACAGTATACTCAAATCAAGGGGTGGCGTAAGCCATACAGAATCGGGCTAGGCTTATAATTGCCCCAGGGCAGATAGCTTAGTATGAACCTATGAACCTATCTACATTAATATTAATTTCACTCAGTATAATTGGGTACCCTTGCAAGAGCCATAGAGTAGCTGGTTTTGGGGTGTCTGGTGGTAGTGTAACTGCCGTATAGTCTGGGCAGAAGGGGCTATAGCTAGTAAATCTGTGTCAGCCTTTCCCAGGTGTGTGTGTGTGTGTGTGTGTGTGTGTGTGTGTGTGTGTGTGTGTGTGTGTGTGTGTGTGTGTGTGTGTGTGTGTGTGTGTGTGTGTGTGTGTGTGTGTGTGCGTGTGTGTGTGCGTGCGTGCATGCGTGTGTGCGTGTGTGTGTGTGTGTGTGTGTGTGTGTGTGTGTGTGTGTGTGTGTGTGTGTGTGTGTGTGTGTGTGCGTGTGTGTGAATCAGCTACTTGGAGCAGGGGCACAAAGCATTGATTTCACAGAGAGGGTGCTGGAGGACTTGGCTTGGACACTCAGCTGAGGACTTAACTCTACAGATGTGCCAATGGAAAGCCTTACTGGGGACCTGGGGAGAGACAGAGAGAGAGAAACCCAGACCCTGGGCTGTGCGTGTTCCCTGTGTGAAATTGTGCATGATACAGAGAGCTGCATCTGGAAGTTCTGGGTGTATTCATTTTTGTTCTAAGTGAACATCACTCTCCAGTGTCACTGGTGAGGATTACGGCTCCTTGATTATTGTCCCAGAGTAGGGACATCACAGCACCAACAAGCTTTGAGGAGATAGATGGGCCTTGAGTAACAATATCTACAGATTTAATAGAAGTCAGTATTGTGTAAACATTAAATTCGAATTTAGCACTGTTTAGCGTAATCTTCCCAATCTTCTTCTTTATCTTCTTTCAGCTTGTCCCGGTTAGGTGTCGCCACAGTGGAACTCTGGTTCGCTAATGATTGGCAGTAGATTTTTACAGTGCCAAGGTGCCAGCCCAATGAAAAAGCACCCTTATTTTTCTGCACAAAGAAAGCACCCTTAATAACTTTCTAACCCCCACACACCACCACCCCCTTGTAACTAACAAATCAAAGGACTAGACAGTATCGATATGCCATTTCCTAACTTCTCTGCAGCCAGCTTAGTGGCTATGAGTATCTTGAAACAATGTAGCAATTGTCACATGTTTACAGACAACTACTTACTCCTTAAAGAATCAGACATAGTATGCAAGAGTCGGTGTAATTAAACAAAAACAGTGGAGGCTACACTCTTGCATACAAGTCCACATCAGGTTGTTGAATCCACACACATAACAGCCGGCTCACATTGCATAAACCACTCTCATAGACTGACATATGCTGAGGCATTTAAAAGCAAATTCCCAAAACAACAAAGATCACTAGACCACCCACTGTCAAAACTATGACTCAGCAAGCCCAAAGAAATTGGAAAAAACACCTAACACCACACATACTGTTACTCTCAGTGGACCCCCAAACATTAAGCCCCTAAAGCAAGCAAACACACTTCCCAGGACTCTCATCATAGGAGACTTCATTGCAAGATTCCCCTCCAACCAGGCTGAACAAGAAAAAGATAACTGTTCGTTGTTTATCTGCAGCCAAGATCTGCCAAATCACACATGCACTTATGTCATTACACCACAAGTACCAGTATGATTCCATCATAGTTCATATAGGTGTAAATGATGTATCAACCTGAACTATATGAAGGGAGATATTATGGAGCTCTCAGACTATGCGTCTTTGGCTGGTATGAGCCTGGCACTGAACAGCATATTACCATCACTAGGGATGATGCCACAATATGAGCAAAAAAATTATTGATTTCAAAAACTGGCTGTCTTTCAGGTGCCATTCTAAGAGGATTCTATATTTGTCAGCTTGGGATGACATGGTCAATAGGCCATGTTGCTTTGCTAAGGATGGTGTGCAGCTTTCTCATCTGGGCTTTTTAATACTGGTTGAGGCTTTGTCTGCCCCCATAATGCCTTTTTCAGGCAATGCCAAATTGACCAACCTATCAACATAGCAAAATCAGCCCAATAGAACCTCAAGATGTTACTGCTCAATGCCAGGAGCCTAAATAAAAAAAAAAAAAATATATATATATATATATATATATATATATATATATATATATATATATATATATATATATATATATTACACTCCCTCCAAGCCCTCCTCATGCTCGAGAATATAGATACCTGTGCAGTTACTGAGACATGGTTTAAAGCAGCAGATAGTACCCTGGCAGTGCAAGGTTTCAGTGCCTTTCACACTGTTTTACTAGTAGCTGCACAGACAATGGCTAATGGTGGAGGTGTCTCATTTTATATGAATAACAAGCACACCTCTAAGGTGGTCAAACAGGATGACACACAAGAGTTCTTCCACTTTTAGATCACCATAGACAAAATTCTGTACCATATCCTAACCAGCTATACATCACCCTCCGTGTCATAAAAAGCTCACAATGCATACTTGGACCTACTGAAAACAGTTACCATTCAGCCTGACACCATACTCATGGGAGACTTTAATTACCCCTCTATAGATTGGAAATCCTACACAGCCTCAAATCTACAGGCACAGAGATTTCTGGACTTCTATAATACAAACACCCTTGACCAAATTGTAAATACTCCCACTAGAGTCTCCAACATACGGGACTAACACTTCACCCCCCCCCCCAGATGTCACATTCTCCCTGGTAAGGTCCAGCTATAAAGCTGTCTCCTTCAAATTCAAAATCAACTCCATAATCCCATCAAAACAAGTAAATGGTAGGAACTATTCAAAGAAAAATTATCAGTTATTAAATGATGGTTTATCAAAATTCAATGCCCCTCCAAACCCTGAGAAAACAACAGCCTATGCCCAGTTGCTTTCAGAAACTCTGTACAACCATGTCAGTGGCTGCATAGAGGCTATTGTACCTAACAGAAGTAAGCTCATAACTAGTCCTAGAAACAAACCACTCATGTTATCCCAAAATAAACAGGATATACAACAAAAGGAAAAAAGAATTATGCCAAAAATCAGGAAGGGTAATTCCCATAAAGATAAAAACTCTTTCATCAAAATAAATAGGCAACTAAGAGACTAATTAGGTCAAGCAAAGCCACCTCTGAAGTTAAGATATCTTCCAAGGTAAAAGATAACCATAAGGCCTTCTACGGTTATGTCAGAATCCTGAAAGGCAGCACACATCGATCTGCTGAACTGGTGGTTAATGGTGCCACATTTACTGTGCCTGGCAATATATTGAACCTGTAAAATATCGTAGTGAAGTACCAAACAAAAAGGAGCATGCAGTATTCCAAATAAATCACAAGTGGCTGATTGAAGAAATCTGGCAACTCAAAAAAAGTTCAAAACTTTTAATAAAATACAGAAGATAAGCGCTTTCCCGTGGTCCACCCACGCTTCATCAGATAGCTTTAAAAGATCAGTTGTAGGGTTTATATACATCCGCTTAGCGCGGGAAAATTTTTTAATTGATTAAAATAAAGTGAAAATTTCACTTTAAAAAAACATTCATTAGCAAACACACTTAATTTAGAAAAATGGTTACGAGTCAAACATTGAAATAAATCACTGTATCTTGTATAGAATGTTTCATAAAGTACAAGTAACAGATGGTATAAAAGGTTGATCAACATTAAATTCATGTATGTCTGTTTGTTCCATTATTGTTCTTCAGAGTTGTTGACTGTGCAAAAGGGTGATGTTTACAACCAATGTTGTCTTTAAATAGACCATTACATAAACCCGTATACATAATTTATATATAAAGAATTAAATATAAAATGTAATTATTAAACACCTGAATAAATCATAAATGCTACTATGTAGGGAGGTATCAAAACAATAGTAGCCTAAACTTTAGATAAAATCACTGAACTAAACTGGTTTACACAAAGCTACTTTATACAAAAAACATTAATCTTATATAAAAACTTTATGTATAATGAAAATAGTGTGAATCTATTTTAATTAATATAGAATATCTGTTACATAAGATGTTGTATTATTATGTTAAATCTAAAAATATGGAAACAAGCTCAGACATATGTGAACTTTTCAATAGCAATATATGTGTATGTATGTGGTAGTGTATGATGAGAATAATAATTTAAAATAGTATTATAAAAAAGAAAAGTGAGAGTAATGATAAAACTTGCATTTATATAAAAAAAAAAATATATATATATATGTGTATCACATTATGTATTCTATTATATGGTACATGGAATTTTTATTGCTTGGATATTAGTACTGGCTTGATGGATAAATAGTTATTAATTCCTGGCTCTATATGTGCTCCTAATCTCAGTATCCAGTTTAATTCCATGAGTGCTAAATCATTCTCCAAATCACCACCTCTGACATTTTGTTTTACTTCTTGCAAGACTCTAAAGCAAAACGAATGGGTTGGGAACTCCATAATATGCTTTGCTAAGGCATTAGTTTCAACAGCTTTATGTATATCATACAAATGATTATAAATGCGTTCTTGCAGCCTTCTCTTGGTTAATCCTACATAAAAAGCCTGGCATATTGTGCAGGTGGCAAGATAGACCAAGTTACGGGTGTTACAGTTG
Organism: Protopterus annectens; assembly: GCF_019279795.1. Classification (NCBI taxonomy): domain Eukaryota; kingdom Metazoa; phylum Chordata; order Ceratodontiformes; family Protopteridae; genus Protopterus; species Protopterus annectens. The sequence goes on along the minus strand of NC_056725.1, from coordinate 391,722,857 downwards.
GCATAAAAATATGGTCTGAAAACATAATCAGTGCTCGGATGCTTAAAAAACTGTGTTTTAGTTATATATTTGCATCTACTGCAATTATGACATGGAAATGTACCTTTGTTTTTAACATAAGTACTATTGGTTGTATTATTTTCCTTGTTTAACATAATGTGATGATCACCACATAGAATTCTCTTAAGATTCCTACTATTCTTATTGAGAAATCTAGGATGTTTACCCACAACATCTTTGGTATGAGAGTCAATGGTTAGAATATGCCAGTTATCATAAACTATCTGCTGCACATTCTTTATATCACTGGTATATGTGATGGTGTATTTAATGTGACTATCAATGGCATCTTCTTTTTTATAGTTATTAAAATAATACTTCATATGTCTTACATCTTTATTTTCCTGCTCTATGGGTATTCTATCCCCTAGTACCTCTAGTTTGATGTTCCTATATAATATTATATATTCAATATATTGAACCTGTTAGCAGACAAATTCAGTTCTAACTTTACCCACTCTCACCCCCAATCATCCCCCCAATAATACCCTGAAATATAACCCTCCAGCTATAAATAAGCAGCATGTACTGGTTGCAGTCACTAAAGCCAAGAATACGGCCTCAATGGATCAGAATAGCATCCCAGGATGCTTTCCGAATAGACTAAAATTTTGAGCTGTCAGGAGCCCTAGATTCATTATTTAACTATAGTCTTAAAACAGGCTTTATGCCACATGAATTGGTGAGGGAGACAGTCATCCTCCTTCATACTGGAGGACCTTCAAAAGATCCTGGTAGCTACAGACCCATTAGTCTGACTAAATCAAAAATCACCAAAAAAAATAACAAAATAAAATAAACAACAGGCTACTTATCCAAAAAAGTTTTATTGTACAAAATTAGTCTGACTAGTCTTGCTTGCAAAACCATGGAACTTATTATGGAAATTATCAGCAAGGACATAGGAGACCTCTAGACACTGGATCCATCAAACTTGGGGTTTTGTCAAAGGAAGGTCATGCTTACTGAATATGGTGGACTTCCTTGAAAAGATCACTAAGGCAATGGATGAGGGTAAAATGGTGCATACTTCCTACCTAGATCTGGCTAAGGCATTTAATACAATACCCCATTTGGGCATTGCCAACAAACTTATAGAACTAGGTATAAACCACTTTATAACATGCTGGATAGCTAGCTGGGTCACTGATAGGACCCAGGAGATCTGTGCTAGCCCCACTCCTCTTTGGTATCTACTTCTTGGATGTCAAAGCCAATGTCGAAGGCCTCTGGCTAACTGAGTTCACAGATGATTGCAAACTGAAAGCAGTCATTGAATCCCCCCAAGAAGTGAACACCCTTTGGGAAGGTCTAATATAGATAAGTGCATGGTACCAAAACCATGACTTAAAACTCAATACAAAAAACTGTATAATAGTACTTTTTGGAAGTCTGACACCCCAAGTAACTACATCATCAATATAACACCCTTAAAAGTTGAGTCACTAGTTGATGATCCATGAACTCATGTAGATAGTAATCTAGCCTTCAATCAGCATATGTCCAAAGTAGTAAAAAAATAATTCTATGTTGCTCAACTTATAAACAAGGGCCTGACAGGTCATCATACCACTGTACTCGGCCATCATCAGATCCATCATAGAGTATAATGGCCCCTTCAGTATGTACCTGACCAGACGCATGCAGCAACTGGGACAGTCACAAAGATTTCTTACGAAAGGAATAAAAGCATTAAACTTAATGTCCTATGCTGATCACCTCAAAGCCCTGTCTCTTTACTTGGTATCATACAGACTTCTGAGAGGTGATCTTTGCCTGGCATACAAGGCATGTCTGGACCCTGTTTTGATGAATCTTTTGCACATCCACAAAGCAAACAGCATCAGAACTACTAGATTAAAATACCTAAATTTTACTTGCAACATATATAGGACATGTTGAGACAGATATGTTTCTCAGAGTATTCCCATTCTCTGGAACAGCCTCCTCATCCATGTGAAGCAGAGTTCTTCCCTATCCCTATTTGAGTGCAGTTTGGACCAATGGATGGGTAATTGGACATTCACCCTGGTGTGGCTGCTGTGTCTCTGATGGACAGAGGCAGTCAGAAACATCACGTCCTATAAATGAAATACAAATCAAATGTGTGGGTGACATTTAGGTTGCATAGCTAGGCTTTTAAGGGCCTTAGTGGTCATTAGCCTAGTCTATACCTATGAACTTATGTGGCAAGCGCTGATGTATTGGATGAAGCATGGTAGCAGACTATGCAGACATTGGACAGCCCCTGTAAAATAGTCTAGGAAACAAAACAAAAAGCACCAGTCAAGAACTGCAAGCACAACTCAGAGTAAAAGTTCAACCTTTAAAAAAATAAAGCATAAATGCATTAAAGTTTCACTGCATTTTCTTTTTTTTTTTAATGCATCTGAGGAAGTCATATGTTGATGAAAACATGGTGAAACGTTAATGCATTTATGCTTTATTCTTTTTACTAAAGGTTGAACTTTTACCTGGAGTTGTGCTTGCAGTTCCTGACTGGTGCTTTCTGTTTTGATTCTTGGTAAATTGAGCACCATTTCTCGCATTTTTTGTTGTTAAATAGTCTAGGAAACCACAGAAGTGTCTGACAATGTCATTCAGACCCTACCATGATGATATCTCTCATACAGGTCATAATGCAGGAAAGGAAAAAAGTGGCACAGCATTTACTGGACTGTAAATCAAATGAGAGAGATTTTACATCAGGAAGGCACATTTCCACTCCATGTTGTTGATCATAATGTCAGCAACATCACTGTACTAGTCCTCATGACATCACACAGCCTGCATGACACAACATAATCCAAGCCGCCTATAATGGATGGAACACTCTACACACCCAGTCAGACATGGTGGCTGATGTAATACATATATGTCTGTGTAGTTTATGGGAATAATAAGAGGCTGACTCTACTGCATGTGAGCACTGATGTCTCAGCCTGCCTTTTTTATGTTTTTTAATATGGTTGTAGAACTTGCCAAGATAGAGCAGCCATCCTTATGATCAACGTACATTCTACCAGACTACAAGAGGGCTACAATCAGGACCATTTCCTGACACATCACCATAGATATCAATTTCCTCTGCCCCAATGTATAGGGCATTAGATTCAGCAATGCAGTCCGAATAAAGCTAATGATGTGACCCCTGGAGTAGCAGCAGATCTGAACAGCAACTAGTGTTGGCATACCTCCACAGATACAATAACCTACAGAAGTTTACAGAACTGACATGTGTACTGTAATGGAAGGCTGCACACTTAAATCATTTTTTATAAAAAATTACTTAACTGGATGATGTAGACAGTGAAGCTAATAAAGCCACACAGAAAAGTAAGGGCTATTCCTGATATTTACACCCCACATGTTGGTCTATAGTCCTAACTGACTGCCCCAGATCCAAAATACAGGGAGCACCTGGTACAGTAAGCAGTCAATATTCAATGTATTTATTTATTTATTTATTTATTCATGCATTTGTTAATTGGATAGGTGCACTGGTCCTCAGAACTTTTTCAGGCACAACCTGGACCAGGAGGTAAGAGGAACACAGCAATTTGCATTATGTTGAAAAGCAAAGAACAAGTGCATCAATAATACAATAAATTCAGGATAATTATTTGCAGTAACATAATGATAAAACAAAATTTACAAACTACTATGGCGCAGCTCACTATTAGATGCTCAACATTAAGGAGCACTTGCTACAATTTAGGCAGTTAGTTAAGTGAGTATACAGCATAAATATGTCAGGTGGAAGGAAGAGCAATATGTGTTAAGCTACGAAGAAGGAATGGTAAGTTGTATGGTACACAGACTACAAGTTCAAAGAAAAAGCTGTACTAGTTAAATGTCCTGGTACAAAGAAGTAGGAGACAAATTTGTGTGCACTGCAGAAAATGTGTTAATTATTTGGGGGAGGTACTGGGAGATATATACCCAGTGGACTCAGCACCTTAAGTGGAGGGGCGGCATGATTGGTTAAAGTGATGAGCAGTGTTATTAACTAGGATATAGTGCCATGGTAGACATTATCGAAACAAGAAGTACAATTATATGAGTAATGCTGTTATAACCACTTGTCAAAGTAGTGTCATTGACACAATTTATTTATGTGTTTCTTTACTGTGGCACAAGATAGGGTTAATGATCTGTATACTGCGTACTGAGCCACATTCCACATTCACCCAGGTGGAAGAAGTTACTAACAAGGGATGAGAAGATTAATAACAATAATATTATCAGTACATGTGGCACAGAGAACGCCATGTACTACATCAAAGCCATTATCTGAGATCTGTCATTCTAGTTGTAGAAAGCAACTGTTTGCTGCACATACATTGTCTAATGCTATACCATGTTTTGTGAGATCCACTTTTTCATTGACTGGAATCTTACTTGTATTGGTGTCCATACTGTAGTGGGTGTACACCTAGTGGCTATTTGGAAATTGCTGCCATCCATGTAACATCAATACTGGTCACTTCCTACTGACTAATATGCGCATCCACATGCTCTGTGATTTCACCTATACTCTGGTGGTGGTATACATTCATTTGTGTGAAAGGCATTTGTACAGTCGCACTATTGTGTGACTTTAAATACTGACACACAACATAACAAAAAACAAACTGTCAAAAGTGGTAATCAGGAAAACCAGATTCAACCATTTTTGAACTCTAAACATCTCCAAACATCATTATGCAGGGGGGCAAGCCACTCTGCACTCCCATGTGGGGGGCTGTGCCCCCACATCCCCCTGCTTTAATATACAAACTCTGAGATTGCACTACAGTGAGTGCAGGGTTCATTCCCAATCCCCGTTATAGTGCGATCTACACCTGAAATGCCGAATTCCAATGAGCGACTGGCAATGTACATTCGCTCATTGAAATTGGCAACACTATCACTCGACATTCCAGATATCTGGAGGTTGTACTTTCACACTTTGTGCATCATACAACCTCCTTTCAAATAAATGAATGTATATCTCGGGTGGCTAGTGTCTGCATCCAGAGGCATGTTGTCATCCATAACCATGTCATTGCTATACACAGGCATGAATTCCTTATTTCATACAAAACCTTGGTAGGTTGGGTACACATCCGTGTGTCCCAGGTTGTCAACAGCACACTGGTGATTAATATTGAAAGCCTCACCAGCTCATTCCTTCATATCCTTGGTGACTGTTTAACACACACAGCATACACACACACACACACACACACACACACACACACACACACACACACACACACACACACACACACACACACACACTGCCACAGGTATGTACTTAACTACTGTCACTCTATTACACATTAATACCTCACATTTGCAATTAATAAAAAAAGCATGAGTTTACTGCATCACACGCATATATAGATTCACATTTTTTGGTATGCCACTGTGCAGTCAATTTCTCTTTAGATATTCCCTCCCACAATGTCTGACTTTAATCACCCCCTTCTAAATACATGCAACCATTAATGCTACGACACCATCACACTCTTTACAGTTATTCCTTGTCTTTCTGTGCGTCTTTGCATCCATGCAGGTTTGTGCATTTCGTTCTCACACTTAAATGTTTTTCAGTTTGATACATTGGAACCTAACAGTGTCTTGTTGTTTATGCTCCTGTCATATCCACCTTTATTTTTCACATTAACATTCTTCAATTTGGTCTTTTCTCACATACAAAAGCAACTCCAAAAGCATTAGAACCACCGGGCAAATAAAACTTTCAGAGGCTGCTGAATACCTTCCCCTATCCCATAACTCAATGTGCAGCTTTTTTCCTCCAGATCTGATGATAGCTGTACTAAGGAAAATAATATAAGATAGAAGAGAAACCTTGTTGCACAAGGCAGGTGAAGATGAATTTGGATGTCCTTCGGTTAGTACTATACATGGAAACATGAGCCACAAAGCATTATAGAAAATGAAGAAGTTTATATCACATGGGAGCACCCATTTCCAACAGCTCATAAAATAGATGTTAGAAAACCAGATATAGTAGTCCATGAAATGACGAAAAAAGTAGTATTGATCAATAAAATTGCTGCACCCAGTGATACATTGTCTTACATACAGAGAGACACAAAGTCATAAAATGCCAGGATTAACAAGCAGAAACTAGGGCAATATGGAAGAATGATACCCAGACAGTTTCAATAGTAGTAGGAGCAACGGGTCTTATAAAAAATAATTTACAATCATACTTAGATACGTTACAGATACGGTGCTACGGTAGTGTTGTCGCCTCACAGTTAGACGTTGCCTGTTCGATTCTCAGTTAGAGCGTCTTCTGTGTGACGACATGCATGAACGTGCGTTCCTTCATTGAAGGTTGTGCATTAGGCCTGGCAAGCCAGCATGTAAAACTCTACTGACAATCATTAGCGGACCGGAGTTCCGCTGTGGTGACCCCTAACCGGGAAAAGCCGAAAGACACAAACAAATTTAGATACGTTACACATACAAGTAACTCCATATGAAATTCAGAAGGGGTAAATTCTGAGCACATTGCAGGTGTTGTGAAGAGCATCTCCGGCTAACATCAAAGATTAAAACAATACTAATTTCATTAACTTTGATAATCATACTTTGACTTGAATAGAATCCATTCTAGTCATAGCATTAGAAACCCAAAAGCCTTGGAGAAATTAAATCAAGTGTTTTTCAGTATAATTGCCACAGCTTTTCCATGATGATAATATGATAATATCATTTTTCCTGTTCAGTATGTTTGCTGATGGTTGAGTTCTGGATGGAAACATGGTCATGTTTCATCATATGTCACAGTTAATTCTATATACTCTCAACTGTCCAACATATGTGATGACAGATGTGGTTTCTCTGCTAGTGTCTTAACTCTGGATTTGTATTTGTTGTGACATCCACACTCTAAGCCAGTAATCAAGGAGCCTGAATCCTCACCACTGGCACTGGAGAGGGACATTCACTTGGAACAAAAATGGATCCACATGGTATTTCCAGATGCAGCTCTCTGCATCAAGCACAATTCCCCTTAAGAGCACACAAGGAACACACTCAGTCTGGGGTCTGGATTTCTCTCTCTGTCTCCCTCCAAGTCCCCAGTAAGATGCCCCACTGGCACAGCTATAGAGATGAGTCCTCGGCTGAGTGTCCAAGCCAAGTCATCCAGCACTGTCTCTGTGAAACCAGTGTGTCCCTGCTGTAAGCAGCTGACACACACACTCTATGAGATTTGATTTTCATACACACACACACACACACACACACACACACACACACACACACACACACACACACACACACACACACACACACACACACACACACACACACACACACACACACACGCACACACACACACACACACACACACACACACACACACACACACACACACACACACACACACAAACACACACACAAACACACACACACATACACACAGCTGGGAAAGGCTGTCACAGATTTCCTAGCTATACTCCCTCTGCCCTGACTATAGGGTAGTTACTGCCAACAGACACTACACAAACAGCTACTCTACTGCTCTTGCAAGGGTACCCAAATATACTGAGTGAAATTAATATTAATACAAATAGTAATTTGACCAACAGCAAGGCTTTCAGGAGCTGCCAGAGCTGTCACAAAATATATATATGAGTACTCTCAGAGATTAAAATATTCTCTAAAAGACCAGACAAAATGACAAGTTTAACTATATTTAATAATAAATATGAAAAGAACATGAAAATACTATATATCTATTTACAGTAACCACCAGAGTTTCAATCACACAGACAAATGTCCAGACAAACCACCATGGAGCTTATAAAATTACCTTTTTAATAAAAGCTTTTAAAATCAATAAATGTACTAGAATCCTTTATAGTGTTCATAAAAAGTAAGGGGAATGGATAAGCACTTTCAGCATATAGCCTTCATCAGATCCTAATCTTGCTTGCTTCTCCTTTGCAATTCAATTATCTTCATAACCAATCATATCATCAAACACAGACCAGCCCCTTCCTTGTAGCCAACCATCTTCTGTCAATAGGGGTGCCGCCCTTTTAATATTGGTTTCAATGGAAGCACTGCATTCAGACCGGGCTTTTGATCCACCCAAAAATCAACTATTAAAAGCCCAGTCTGAATGCAGTGCTTGTTCCCTCACAAAAATATCTGACAGCCCTTCAGAAGTGGTGACCTGATACCCACTCACTCACCTATGAAAATAAGTGCTTAACTCAGCAATATAATCACTCACACTTTCATCTGCCTTGCATCTATCCTCATGAAATGTTTTTCTGTAAGCTTCAGGTGTTAACTTACAACATTCCAATAAAAGTTGTTTAACTTTATCATAGTTTAAACAATCGGTATCAGACAATTTCAAAACAGTAGTTACAGATTTACAGTGGAGTAAGGGGGTCAGGAACCATATCCCCAGCCCTTGTCAACATTATAATGTGTATACTCTTTCAAATATATGAATAAAACTATCAAAATCATCACCCTTTGTAAACTGTGGAAGAAATTTACTGACCATTATTGCTTCTGAGGTTCGGTTATTCCCTTCCCCATTACCTCCATGACCCTGGCAAAGAGTGAGCATCTCTCTCTCATGTTGATGCTGCTTCTCATATTCTTTAGCCTCCAAATGCTGCAATCTCTCTGCTGATTCTAATTCCATATATTTCTCCTTTTATTCAGCCTCAAAATGCTGCAGTCTCTCTGTTGATTCTAATTCCAAACATTTGGCCTTCAGTTCAAGTCTCTTTAACCCCAGACAGATTTTTAAGTCCTCTGAGGAAAAGGTGAGCTGTCCTGTTTCTGAGGGCTGCAAATTCCCATCACTAGACTGGTTATCCCCCCTGCTTGCTGGTCTGAGCTGTGACTAAGGTTGAAATCATTTCCTCTTTTGTCAGTTTGGCATGCTCCAGTCCTTTAACTTGACACACCTTGGTTACCTGGCTCTTTGTCAGCTTGCCATAATCCTTTGCTGACATCTTTGTCTGCTTTCCCTAACTAAACTAAACTAAAAAAAAATTAATAAACACTGTTGTGAAAATGAAACTCTGTATGTTTACCTTGTGGCTACTTGACAATACACCCTTCTTCAGTGATAACTGCCTATAGGCTACAGGAGTTCAATTAATATCCACACCACTCCTCACCAATATGTGACATCCCCACTCTGGGCCAGTAATCAAGGAACCTGAATCCTCACCACTGGCACTGGAGAGGGATGTTCACTTAGAACCAAATGGATGCACCCAGAATTTCCAGATGCAGCTGCCTGCATCAAGCACAATTTCCCTTAAGAGCACACAGGGAACACACTCAGTCCGAGGTCAGAATTTCTCTCTCTGTCTCCTTCCAGGTCCCCAGTAAGACTCCCCACTGGCACAGCTGTAGAGTTGAGTCCTTAGTTGAGTGTCCAAGCCAAGTCCTCCAGCACTCTCTCTGTGAAATTAGTGCTTCGTGTCCCTGCTCCAGACATCAGACACACGCAGTCTTTGAGATTTGATTTTCACACACACACACTCACATGCACACACACACTTACATGCGCGCACAGACACACACACACACACACACACACACACACACACACACACACACACACACACACACACACACACACCTGGGAAAGGCTGGCATAGATTGGTTAGCTATGATACTACACAGCCAGCTACTCTATGGCTCTTGGAAAGGTATCGAATTATACTAAGTCAAATTAATATTAATACAAATAGCAGTTTGACTAACAGCAAGGCTTTCAGGAGCTGCCAGAGCTGTCACCAAATATATATAAGTACTCTCAGGTCTCTAAAAGACCAGCCACAATGAAAAGTTTAAATGTATTTAATAAAAAATAAGAAAAGGACATGGAAATACTAAATATCTACTTACAGTAAACACCAGAGCATCAGTCAGAGAAAATATTAAAAATATCACAGACAAATAGATTCATACAGATACAGAAAAACAGTACTTAACTAATCTCACTATATTTTCCTGACTGATCTAAATAATTATTATTCCCTGGTTCACTTACTGGAGCAAATCAAGATGAAGTAGGTGAGGGGTCCTTCCTTGTCAAGTTACAAAAACAGACTGCAATGAGAATTCAGTTTCACCTATTACTGAAATATTTTTAGAGATGGATTACAGAATGATATCACATACATCTGGTCATCTGACTTCTCGTTCCCATGCTACCCCCTTCGCTAGAAGCTGTCATGATTTAGCACATATGTGTCAATAATACACACACACACACACACACACACACACACACACACACACACACACACACACACACACACACACACACACAGAGCCTTGATAAGATCTGGTGCATCTCCTGGAAGTCATAAAACAATTTCAAACCTCCACCACCTCTAGAGTAGCAATTAGTTCACCCCAAAGACAATGCAGAAAGCTTCTTAGTACAGATGTTTTATATCTGGCTACATTGAGAACTGTAAGATACAATCTTTATGGCCTAAGACAGATAATTTAATTTCAAATTATTTTCAAAGTTAGGAGGATTCAGATTAACTTCTCTTTCAGTATCCTCTGTTAAAAAGTATACATTTAAACAATTACAATAACACATGCATATTTCTCTTTCTGTCCAGCAGGGCACACTGTTGGTACATTTTTAACACAAGCAGCTTTACAAATACATTTTTAACACAAGCATCTGTACAAACCGATTTGATATACAAATGACATATAATTATTTACAAAATTCCAGCTAGCTGTGCTTGAATATGTTACACTTCCACTGCTCTACTTCTCCTTGCATAGCTAGCAATACATCACATCGTCACATATGCAATGACACTGTGACACCCGTGCACTGGCCCAGTAATCAAGGAGCCTCAATCCTTACCACTAACACCAGTGAGGGGCGTCCACATTGGGAAGAATAACAAATAAACCACAGTAAAGTACAATTTCCCTTAAGAGCACACAGTTTTCACAGTCAGTCTGGTGCTGGTTTCTCCCTTTCTCTCCAGATACCCAATAAGACTCCCCACTGGCACAGCTATGGAGTGGGGTCCTTAGCCAGGTCCCAAGACAAGTCCTCCTAGCTCTCTCTCTCTCTGTCCAACCAGTACTTTGTGTCCCTGCCCAAGTAGCTGACAAACACAAACACACACACGCGTGCACACACACACACACACACACACACACACACACACACACACACACACACACACACACACACACACACACACACACACACACACACACACACACACACACACACACACACACACACACACACACACACACACACACACACACACACACACACACACACACTTGGAGATATACGACCACACAGACACTCCTGGGGAAGGCTGGCACAAGTTCACTAGCTGTGCCCCTTCTGTCCAGGCAATAAGGTAGTAATCACTGCCATCAGGACCCTTACTTATCAGCTACTAAAAAGACCCTTACCAAAGGGTGTCCAATTATTACTGTGCAATATTATCCAAATGGTAAGTGTGACTGAGAAGTAAGGCTTAGTTGGAGTGGCTTTGTGCAGTACCACTATACAATGCAATGTGCTCTAGAGCTTAAATTATCTCTACACAAAACAGCCACAGCTGAAAGGTTTAAAAATATTTAATAATAAATAATAAAAAAACAAGACTTCTCACTACACAGTGTTAGTCAAGAGTTTAAAGATCACAGGAAAATGTTTAAAATAATACAGTAGTATAGTTCTGACAACAATACAGAAAACATCTAGTCTAAACGTACTATTTTCTATCCATTTCTTAAGAGAAACACTAAAGTCTAAATTCCTACTTACACACAGACAGGGCAAAGTAAATGCTGGTGAGTGGTCAGTTCTGAAGACAAATCCAAAATGCTGTCTCTCTGTCTCTGAAAAAAGTCCTTTAAATTGAAAATACATCCTGCTGACTCATTTTAGATTACATCATTCTTATAAATTCCCTGGTTTCCCAGGGTAACAGAAACTCTGCATTAACATTTCTTAGTAAGCCTGCACCTGGTCAGGAAACTACAGCAATTATAGACAATATATATGTAAAATCTAGCAATTAACTCTAGTCTCAAAACAAAAGAAAGACTCTGCTGGTTCAGAAAACATGGCTCTGAGCTGAGATCAAATCATTTATAAAATGATTGACTTATCAGCTTTCTTACAGCTGAGTGCACTGTTGTTACATTCTTGCAGTTCAACATCCAATACAGTCTTTTCACATTTAAGAGAACAAGCCTGTGGCTTATATTAATATTTACAAATGACAGAATTATCTACAAAATTCTATATAGCTAGGCTGGCAGCCTTCACATATCCCCCGCCACCCAGGAGAACTCAAGCTAGTTTTACAAGTGACCCTTGAGAAACATTGCTTGAGAGGGTTAGGTCTATCTGAGTATACCTTACCTCATTCCCTGCCTTGAGAGCCCATCTTCATTGGCATTGCTACTCCCACTGTGGTGCTCCACTGACATATATGCTTGCAACTCTATGCTCCATCTTAGCAGCTTGGCATTTTGCTGGCTGACTCTGTTTAACCATGTTAAGGGATTGTGATCTGTCACTACAGTGAATTTTCTTCCATACAGATAAGGCTGAAGTTTCTGCGGTGCCCACACTATGGCTAGAAATTCCTTTTCTACAGCTGCATAGCATTCCTCCCTGGGCTGGAGCCTACGACAGAGATAAACCATTGGGTGCTCTTCTCCCTCTGAAGAAATCTGGCTAAATACAGCCCCCACCCCATGGTTCAAAGCTTCCACCAGCCCAAAAATATTCTTTGCTGTAATCTAGACTGGTTAACACAGGGGGTCCTCCCAAAGCTTCTTTAAGATTCTGGAATGCCTGCTCACATGTTGTGGTCCACACTACCTTATCTGGCCTGTTCTTCCTTATCAGATCTGTGAGGGGAGCAGCTATGGTACTATAACTGGGGATGAACTTTCTGCCATACCCTGCTGTCCATAACAATGCCCTCAGCTGCATTTTGCTAACAGGTGCAATCCATGCTTGAATGGCTTTTACTTTGCCAAGTTCTGGCCTGCTCTTACCACTCCCCACTCTATGTCCCAGGTAGAAGACCTCTGCCATACCTACCTGACATATGCTGGGCTTAATGGTCAGCCCTGCCCTCTGTAGTCTGCCCAGCACCTCCCTGACATGTTGAAGGTGTTCTTGCCAGGAATGGCTGTAGATGGCAATATCCTCTAGGTAAGCAAGGGCAAACCCTCCTGCTCCTGCTAGGATATGATCTACCAACCTCTGGAAAGTTGCTGGGGCATTTTTCATCCCAAAGGGCATCTTTGTGAAATCATACAAGCCAAAAAGAGTCACAAAGACTAACTTCTCTCTAGCACTAGGAGTCAAGGGCACCTGCCAGTAACCCCTGGTACGATCAATGGTTGTAAGATACTTAGCCCCACCTAGCTGCTCTAGGGCCTCATCTAGGCATGGAGTAAGCATTTGAGTCTGTGTAACTATTTAGTTTCCTGTAGTCCACACAGAACCTGGTGCTGCCATCTTTCTTTGGCACCAGCACCACTTGGGAGGCCCAGAGACTGTTGGACTCTTGAATTATCTCTAGTTCCAACATTTTCTGTATCTTCTCCTTCAGAGCCTGTTTTACTCTTTCAGGCACCCTATAAGGGGCCTGCCTAATAGCTCTTTGGGGTCCTGTATCCACCTTGTGCTGCACCAGGTGGGTGCACCCTGGTTTCCCAGTGAACATGTCTCCAAACTCCTGTAACACTGCTCGGATTTCTAGAACCTGGATAGGAGGTAGCTGCTGGGACATTGCTACCCCTTGCACTGAGGTGTCAGTCTGAGCCTCACTGAGGAGATCAGTCACCAGATCTCCCTCAGACTCCTCCTACAACAGACTGCAAATACCCAGCACAAGGGCCTTCCTATAATGGTAACATTTCATAATGTTAACATGGTACAATCTGTGCCCTTACCTCCTGCCTAGCAGTTCTACCATGTAGTTAACATCACTTACCTCCTTGTAGGGTCCCTCCCAAGCTGCTTGCAGCTTGTTGTGGCTGACAGGAATGAGAACCATTACCTGCTTCCCTACAGTATACTCTCTAGCTTGAGCATTCCTGTCATACCATACCTTTTTTTGTTGTTGGGCTTCTGCCAGGTCCTCCTGGGCCAAGCCCATGACTTCCCTGAGCCTTGTCCTGAGGTTTAGGACATATGCCACAACAGACTCCTTGTGAGATTCACACTCATCTTCCCACTCATCTCGAATTAAATCTAGAGGTCCCCTCACCCTATGCCCATACAGCAATTCAAAGGTGAAAAACCTGTGGATTCCTGGGGAACCTCTCTGTAAGCAAACAACAGATGGGGCAAATATTTGTCCCAGTCCCTCTTAAACTGGTCTGCAAATGCCCATAGCATGGACTTGATTGTAGAGTTTAACCTCTCAACCAGACTATTAGTATGGGGATGGTAGGGGGCAGTCTTCAGGTATTTCACCCCACCGTACTTCTACAGATAAGCCAGCAGGTCTGACATGAAATTGGCACCTCTGTCAGTCTGTATTTCTTTTGGGAAGCCTACCATGCTGAAAATCTCTAACAAAGCATTTGCCACCTTTTTTGCCTCAATGGAGGACAAAGCCACTGCCTCAGGGTATCTTGTAGAATAATCTACCACCACTAGGATATACATTTTCTCTGCGGAACTTGAGGTACTCAAAGGACCCAAAATATCCATAGCTACCCTCTGAAATGGATCCTCAATCACAGGCAAAGGCATCAAAGGAGCTCTCACCTTGTCTCCTGCCTTGCCTACCTTTTGGCATTGCTCACAGGTCCTGCAGTATCCTGTTACTTTTCTGGAAATTCCAAGCCAATAGAAGTTCTGTATATTATGTCTCTTTGTACGTTTTATGCCCATATGACCTGCAAAGGGAATATCATGGGCTATGGCTAGAAGCACCTGATGGTAGACTCTAGGCACTACCAACTGCTGTATCTTCTCACCGTCTAGCCCTCCCTTTGGGGTTCACTCTCTATATAGTAACACTTTGTCCCAGTATACAGATTCCCCCTTCCCTTAAGAATCAGGGGCCTCACTAGCTACCGTCCTCAGACCTTGCAATGTAGGCTCTGAGAACTGAGCCTGTCTCAACTCTCTCTGTAACCTTTTCCAGCTCCCCTTCCACAGGAGGTCTGGCATCCTCTGACAGCGGTGCCTCACTGTCAGCCTGGGTACTACTACTCACCTCTACCTTTGCAGTTACTCTGTCCAAGGGAACATCAGTACCCACAAGCAGCTGTGGCTCACTCTCAGTCTCACTGCTGCTGCATAGCTTCCACCTTGAAGTAACCACCTCACCAGTCTTGGCTCCAAGTATGTGGTCTGTCTGGGTCTACCCCAGGCTACCAGACCCATATGCTTGTCTCGAAGCCTGACTGTGTGTAACTGCAAAAACACATGGTACTGCCTCATCAAAATCCTTCCCTATCAGGACATCTGCAGGATGGTAGTTTGGTACCCCTGTTGTCTCAAGACAACCTACTATTGGCATTTTGTCTTTCCCACTTACTGGCTCTCTCACCTTTTGTTCCCCACCTTGCCTCTGTGGACATCTATATGCCACATGGCCCCATTAGTTGCATTCAAAACATTTAACCCTAGGTCCTGGACCTGTACCTGGACTAGTGGCTTCCCCTGCTATTGGCAGATTCTGTTGGGGCAGTCTGGGCTGCCCACCATGGGTTCCTTTAGACCCATGAGCAGTACTAGGGGTCCCTTTCCTGTGCAGGGATGTCCTGCTTGCTAGGTATAGGTCTCCCTTCTTCCCCAACTCCTCTGAAGTAGCACATTGTCTATCAGCCAACCAGATCTTCGTGTCCTCAGGCAACGTGCTAAGGGCTTGTTCCCTCTCCAAAAGGTCTGCCAGCCCTTCAAAAGTGAAGACCTGACATCCACTCACTCACTTATTTTTTTATTTTTTATTTATTTTATTTTATTTTTGTTAACCGGGAAAGTCCGACTGGACACAGGTCCATTTTCAGCGGAGGCCCGGGGAGAAAAGCTCCATGATACAATACAATATTAGATGAAAACAGTACAAAGCCATTCTTAACATTTATAAGTAGTACAGAGGACCATTTACATGGCATGTGATAACTAGAAGAATATACAGTCAGTACTCTAGTAGAATATACAAGTAGTACAAATAATACAAATATATATAAATAATATTTTTTTTTTTTTTTTTTTTTTTTTCCTTCAGAATATTAGTAAATATAAAGTTGTAATACATTTATGCTTTAGTATAACTGAGAAGTAAATAAATGCCCATAGTGGCATAAAATAGGGTAAAGGTATAGGTAGGATGAGAGTAAGATAATCTCTGTTAGGTATTGTGTTAGTCTAGAAACAGATTAGAGTGTTTTTCAGGTAAGGGATATGGTACAGAACAGTACAAGTGTTGGAATGTTTACTGCTTATAGATTGATGAAATGTTAGGATGAATCTGTGGGATAGCAGTAGAGCTCAGTAAAGGAAAATGTTGTAGTGTAGCATAGTCCATGCAACTGGAGCATAGATGTTGCTACCCTGGGGTATAGCAAGAGCAGAGCCAGATGTTAGAATAGTAGGATTTCAAGAGGTGTTTGAAATGGGTGCAAGAAGTAGTGCTGGTTATATTGTTTGGGAGTGAGTTCCAGGTTTGTGCTGTTGTGCAGGCAAAGAGAGATTTACCTGCTTCATTTTTATGTCTAATTACTTGAATGAGATTTTGGTTGCTAGATCTCAGGGCTCTAGTGGTGGTGTAGGGCTTAATTAGTTGTTGGAGGGCAGGTGTTTTTTCAGGGTAGTAGTAGAGTTTATGTGCAACTATGGCTTGATTGAGTCTAAGTAGCTGAGGAAGTTCCAGCCACTTGAGTTGCATTAGGGAAAGACAGTGATGGGATCTATTTGAGGAGTCTGTTGCAAATTTGGCAATTTTGTTGTAGCATGATTCCATTTTGTGAAGTTCGGTCCGGTGAAGGTTAGTTAAGATAGGGGAAGCATAGAGAAGGATAGAGAGGAGATGGCTTCTTGCAATAGTGGCTTTGGTCTGAATAGTCATGAACTTTTTATTTCTATAGAGTAGACCCAGTTTTCGGTTGACCTTTTTGATGGTTTGTGCTATATGGATATCATACTTTAGGTGGTTATCAATGTCAACTCCTAGTAGTTTGGTGTGGTTGGTTGGTGTGATTTGAGTATTGTTTTTGGAGCATATAGTGAGGTTATAGTCAGAGTTGGATGATCTGCCAGGGGTGAATAGTATTAGTTTGGTTTTCTTTGGGTTGAGAAGAAGTTGTATTTTAGTAAACCAGGTTTCTGCTAGGGTAAAGTTGTATTGGGTGATGGTGTGTAGTTCCTTAATGCTGGTGGCAGCACAGGTTATGGTGGTGTCATCAGCATATTGAACTACTGTAGCAGTGGGTAGTGAAGAAGAAATGTCGTTAGTGAAGAGGGAGAATAGCAGTGGACCAAGGATTGATCCCTGAGGGACTCCTATGGAAACTGGTAAGAGAGGGGACAGCTTTTCTTGCCAGAGAACTGCTTGTTGGCGTTCTGATAAATAGCTGCTGAACCAGAGTATGGTGGAGGGGCAAATATTGAGACTAGATAGAGTATTGAGGAGCAGATTGTGGTTAACCATGTCAAAGGCTTTTGATAAGTCGAGGAAGATGGAAGATACGAAAAGACCTTGGTTTCTAAAGTGATTGACTGTATTGGTATAGGATAGAAGGGCAGTGGTTGTGCTGTGGGAGGGTCTGAAGCCATGTTGGGAGTTGGATAGTAGTTTAATTTGTTGAAGATATTGCATTAGTTGCAAGTGGACAACTCTTTCTAGAATTTTTGATAAGGGTGATAGTATGGCAATTGGACGATAGTTGGTTAGCTCTAAGGAGTTGCCACCTTTATGCAGAGGGACAATATGGGAGATTTTCCAGTGGGTGGGAACTTTGTGTTCTGAGATTGATCTATTAATAAGAATTGACACTGGGTAGGATATGGTGTCTGCTGCTATCTGAAGGAAATCAGCAGGGAGTTTATCAGCAGCTAGTGTAGTTGGTTTTAGCTTCCTAAGGAGGTTTGCAACCATTTTAGTGGACACTGGTTGTAGGGAAAAGGTAGAGAAATTATTTTTTGTATGATTGTTATATGCGGTAGAAGATTGCATAGGGGTGTCATTATTTTTCTGGGTATTGGCTAGATTTTGAACTGTTTCTGTAAAGAATTTATTAAATTGAGTGGGAATATCATCTTGGTTGTTTGGCAGTACAGGGGTGGGAGTGGATGCTTTTCCAGGGTGAAGTAGTCTATTAATGGAGGTCCAGAATTTATGTGGGTTATGGCTATATTTATCCTGTAGGTTTTTGCAATAGTTGGACTTGTCTAGTTTAGTTAGTCTCTTGGCTATATTACGTAGTTCTGTATACTTTGACCTTAGGATAGTGTTAGAATCTTTGTGGGAAGCTATCCAGAGTTTGTCTCTTTCTTTCATTATCTTTTTTGTCTCTTGGTGAGCCATGGGGCTTGGTGGGTTTTTGTCCTGATGGATCTAGAAGGGGCATGATGGTCTAGGATATGTAGGAAGGTAGAGTTAAAGTATTGTACAGCTTCATTGAGAGGTAGTTGTTTAAGAGGGAGCCAGTTGCAGCAATTTAGTGCTTTATTAAAGTCATTGGCTCTGAAGCTTTTTTTATTACGTATTATTTTTAGTAGAGGTAGGTTGGGTAGGTGTTGGGTCTTGCTCCTTATTAGGTAGGTGGGTTGATGGTCACTTAGACTGTCAGGTAAACAGCCAGATTGATGTACAAACGTGGGGTGAGATACCAGAATCCAATCCAAAACGGATTGACGTTTGGTTGTTTTGTCTGTCCTAGTGGGGGTTGTGATTATTTGGGAGAACCCATAAAGGTTGATGTGCTCTGAGGGATAATCTTTGGAGCAGTTGGCCCAATCTATGTTAAAGTCACCTAGTAGTATTGTTTCGTAAGGGAGGGAGAGTGACAACCAACTTAACATGTTTTCCATAATGGGATTGTTGTTACCTGGGGGTATATATGCCCCTGCGATGATTATTTGTTTGTTTGGGTTTAATTTAAATTTCGCTAGGATAAGTTCTACGTTGTTGATTTCTTCATTATTATAGTCAAGTAGTTCTAGTGAGAGGTGGCTTTGGAATAGAATTGCTACACCACCACCCTTTTTACCTTTCCTGTCTTTACGCAGGATATCATAACCTGGGGCTATGATCTCATTATTGTGGTGATCAGGTTTAAGCCATGTTTCTGTTAGTACCACTATGTCAGGTTTGTATAGTGCTAACAAGGCATGCAGGTCATGTATTTTGTTTAGTATGCTTCTTGCATTGATATTTAGGAGGAGGAGAGATGCTTTGGGCTTGAAGAAATGGGGAGTTGGTAGCTTTATTTTGGCTTCTTCTGTTGAGGTAGGGCCAGGATTTGGGTGAATGTCTCCACAGCAGGAGAGTTTTAGGAGTACGTTTAAGTATAGTTTGGTGAGTTTATTCAGAATTTTAGATAACTTGAGTGAGGTATGAAAATAAGTGCTCAGTTCAGCAACATATTCACACACACTTTCATCTACCTTGCATCTATGCTCATGAAAATTTTAATATATCTTTCAGTTGTTAGCTTAACAAATCCTAACAAGCAATTCTTAACAGTAGTATAATCAAAACATTCATGATCAGTTAATTTAGACCGCACAGTTACAGCTTTACCATGGAGTAAGGGGGCCAGGAACCATACCCAGAGCCTCTGGTCAACATCATACTGTTTACATACCCTCTCAAACATATGAATGAAATTATCAGAATTATCCCCCTCTGTAAACTGCAGAAGAAATTTACTGACCTTTTGTGCTTCTGGGATCCAGTTATTCTCTTCCCCATTACCTCCATGACTCTGGGGAAGAGTCAGCATCTCCTTTTTATGCTGCCTCTGCCTTTCCTTCTCCTCAGCTTCCAGGCATAGCAGATTCTCATTCTCCTCAGTCTGTAGACATCTCAGTCTCTCTGCTGCTTCTGTTTCCAAATGCCTGGCTTCCAGCTCAAGTCTCCTTAGCTCCAGATGGATGTTTAAGCCCTCCGCAGAAAGGATGACCTGTTCATTCTCCGAGTGTTGTACACCTCCACTGTCGGTCTGATCGTCCTCCTGATTGCTGTTTTCTGATGCAGCTGTGACCAAAGCTGCAATCATGTCTGCCTTAGTCAGGTTTCCATGCACCAGTCCCTTAGCTTGGCACATCTCAGGCAACTGGCTCCTTGACAGCTTGCCATACTCCTTTGCTGACATGCTTGCCTGCTCTCCCTGATTAACTAAGCTAATAAAAGAAATAAAACAATTTCATCTGAACTCTGAATATTCACTGTGTTGCTGATTTAGAGTACAAAAACATCTTCAGTGATTACTGTACACAAGCTACATGAATTCACTATCCACACAACTACAAGCCAATTGCCAACCAATTAATATGTGGTGTGGATATCCCACCACTGCCAAACGCCCTTTAAATTTATAATACATCCTGCTGACTCATTTTAAATTACATCATTCTTAACAATTCTCTGGTTTCCCAGGCTAACAGAAACTCTACATTAACATTTCCTAGTAAGCTTGCACCTGGTCAGGAAACTACAGCAATTAAAGACATTATATATGTAAAATCTAGCAATTAACTCTAGTCTCAAAACAATAGAAAGAATCTGCTGGTACAGACACCATGGCTCCGAGCCCGGAGATCAAAACAGTCATAAAATGCTTGACTTATCAGCTTTCTTACAGCAGAGTGCATGTTGTTACCTTTTTCCGTTCAACATCCAATATAGTCTTTTTACATTTAAAAGAACAAGCCTGTGGCTTATATTAATATTTACAAATGACAGGATTATCTACAAAATTCTATCTAGCTAGGCTGGCAGCCTTCACATATTTTCACTGACACCATCATCACATGCAGTTTCACTAATATCATGTTGATATCCTACAGCGCACTACATCTCAGCATGATTAACTGTACCACAACCTGTTTTATACTGACTGCAGCTGACAGTCACTAAAGCTTAACTTGCTGAAACTTCTAGTACACTTAAATTGTAGTTCCATTAATTACAAAGCAAAAGTTAACACTACCAAGCACCATTCATACACTTTGGCATTAATAATAAATGTATACCTTCTTAATAACTAACAGTCTCACTAGAAGTATTACCACTTACAAGGACTGATTAACAATAACAAATCAGAAACTTTTTTAGACTGCAGCATAACTAATATTTTATGCAGGTGTTTTGTTATTTTAAAAACCATATTAAAAACACATCAAGTTAAGGCTTTGTATTTTTATTCTCTTGTACAATACATTTGTCAGACTTATAGAATATAATAGTTCATTTTGTAACTATTCTATGTCAAATCTGAATGAGTCAAAGAAACATCAAAGATTTTTTCACAAAACATATCAATCAACTACAACTTTTTTAATGAATAATAGGACTCACAATTAAAACTGTGCATTATTTATTACAGGATGTTTAGGTGCAGCCTAATTAATGCACTACAACCACACACACACACACACACACACACACACACACACACACACACACACACACACACACACACACACACACAGAGTACTCACTAGATCTGACTTTTTGGCTATGTGTCATATTGCTTTAAATAATGATGAACAAAGGATAAGAATCCAAGGTAAAGTACTCACTCCTGATGTAATTCAAACTAAAATTAAGTACAGACCCTGTCAGACAGTCATTCCCTTGTCTGTGCCAGAAGGTAAAGAATGAGGTCAATCTTATAGGCACCACCACATCACAGAACCAGCCAAACCAGTGTCAGCTGTGCAACATGGAGCACACATGACTTTGGTGCAACACCAGAGTTCAGTTAATCAGTTTATGACACTGCAGTGCAGCATAGAGGAGGGAGTTACTTCTGAGTGTGCTGCCCAGTGGATGAGATGTTAAACTGAGTTACCATCTCCTTGAGCTGCTGGTAGCTCAGTTAAATGTAAAAGATCCTACAGCACCTATCAGAAAGAGTAGGGGTACTTTATTTTGGTCTTTATAGGATTGTTAGGAAACTGAAAAGGTGTGGAAATGTGAATAACTAGCTTTTCATCAAAAAGGAAAGTTAATTAAATTATTTTAATTATTTAGAGTCTGCTTATAGTGACCTGTGCAGTAATACGACTTAGAATTTTTCTGCTCAGTTCCATCTGATTACATTTTTAGTTTGTTCTGGGACCTTAGCCTTGTATTTTAATTAGCAATTGTGGGAAGATTGTGTTTCTGCCTTATTTTTGCACTTCTATTTCCACAAGTTGAATTATTTGTAGACGCTATCTCTTGGTATTTTAAACCCTGCTGTGCCAAAGTCTTGTAGTTTAAATCACAGTTGTGCCTTAATCATTTATTTTTGCACTTTTTCATAAACAGTGTTACTGGTAAATTGGTATAAAATCTGGTGCCTTAAACTGTAGTAGAAGTTCAATAGTGAGAGAATTGTCTCTGCTCCAGTTTGTGCTTCCGTGCTTTTATATTCTGCTTATCATTTACTTGCTTGTATTCCATGTCTGTCCCGTCCAGCACTAACACATTAAGTTTCTAAAAGAGCTCCAATACTGTCTTTATTTGATCGCTAACCTCTGTAGCTGCTCTGCTTGTTCCTTGAGAATTTCCCAGTCCTCATGCTGTTGTTTTATATGACTGTGTCTCATCTCGCCATCCCTTATATCTGATTTCCAAAGTCCTTCCCTCCCCTCTTTCATTGCTATAGACTATTGTATAAGCTATTTATGTACTCTTCCCACCCATTGTTTTCCATAGATGCATGATACTGAGTGTCTACCCAGCAAACCAGTATGGCACTTGAGTAAAGCTTCTTTACTACATACTGTCTCCTGCTCATTTTCCTGGAGCACAGCAAAGCTTGCATTCATATCATGCATTCCAGAACTGTATTACATGTACCCAGTGTGCTATCCAGATTGCCATTGATTGCTAAATTGCACTTAGGTTATTTTGAGTGATCACTTTTGTTTCCTGCTTTTATGTGTGAGTTGCACACACTTTTTGTACAAAATGCTCTTCCTCTCACTAGTACTGTCTTCAAATTACCCTCAGCAAGGGATATACATCTAATTATTTAAGTGGTTTGTGTCAGCACCGCACTTGTGTGTCTGTTCTACTGTGCTTTTACATCATGACTCCTGGGTTTTTTCATCTTGTGTCAGGAGGTGTTTGCCTAGTCTATCTGAACTGAGAAATACAAAAAAGGACTCATAGTGTAGTCATTTTATTGGCCAGAGGGTTCATTATTTAGTTTTCTGTTTTTTTTTTCTATGCTGTTGCAAATTTTACATGTTTGTGTGGGTTACCATTGCCCTGTAGCAAATACCTAGAAAGTAAATTGTCTCTGTAGAACACTCCATAAAACTGTAACCTGTAAAGCACCCATATAGTGCAAATACCTTTTGCACCTATGACGATGTGAGGTGTTGCCAGCTATGCCAGGAGAAGTAGGGCAGTGGATGTGTAACATATGCCAGCACAGCTAGCTGGAATTTTATAAAGAATTATATGTCATTTCTATATGAAACTGATTTGTACAGATGCTTTTGTTGAAAAATGTAACAGTTTTCCCTGCTGGACAGAAAATGAAATATGCATGTATTATTGTAATTGTTTAAATATATATTTTTATAACAGAGGATACTGGAAGAGAAGAGGTTAATTTCAATCCACCTGACTATGGAAAATAGTAAGAAATTAAATTACTGAGCCGAGGCCATAAAGATGTTATCTCACAGTTTTGAATGAAGCCATAGCACAATGTCTGTACAAAGTATGGTTTATTAGCTCTTTTAGGAAGAGTGGAAGTGTTTTATGGTTTTATGACATCCATGAGCTGCAACAGATCTTATCAAGGCTCTCTTTGTGTGTATTATTAGCCATGGGGGGAGGGTTTATGGGAACCAGAAGTCAGATGACCAGATGGATGTGATGTCATTCTGTAATCTAGGACAAAAATTATACTTTAATACTAGGTGAGACTAGGTGTCTTATGGAACTCTGTTTTTTGTAATCTGACAAAAAAGGATCTCTCAGATACTTCATCTTGCCCTGCTCTAGTAAGTAACCAGGGAATGATAATTCTTTAGATCAGTCAGTAAAATATAGTGAGATTAGTTAAGTATTGTTTTTTTTCTGTATCTCAACATTTGAGAGTACTTATATCTATTAGTGACACTGTGGCCACTCTTGAAAGCCTGGCTGTTTGGTCAACATTACCATCTGCATTAATATTAATTTCACTCAGTATAATTGGGTACCCTTGCAAGAGCCTTAGAGTAGCTGGCTTTGGGGTGCCTGGTGGTAGTGTAACTGCCGTATAGTCTGGACAGAAGGGGCTATAGCTAATAAATCTGTGCCAGCCTTTCCCAGGTCTGTGTGTGTGTGTGTGTGTGTGTGTGTGTGTGTGTATGTGTGTGTGTGTGTGTGTGTGTGTGTGTGTGTGTGTGTGTGTGTGTGTGTGTGTGTGTGTGTGTGTGTGAATCAGCTACTTGGAGCAAGGACACAAAGCACTGATTTCACAGAGAGGGTGCTGGAGGACTTGGCTTGGACTGTGCGCGTTCCCTGTGTAAAATTGTGCATGATACAGAGAGCTGCATCTGGAAGTTCTGGGTGTATTCATTTTTGTTCTAAGTGAACATCCCTCTCCAGTGTCACTGGTGAGGATTAAGGCTCCTTGATTATTGTCCCAGAGTAGGGACATCGCAGCACCAACAAGCTTTGAGGAGATAGATGGGCCTTGAGTGGCAATATCTACAGATTTAATAGAAGTCAGTATTGCGTAAACATTAAATTCGAATTTAGTACTGTTTAGCGTAATCTTCCCAATCTTCTTCTTTATCTTCTTTCAGCTTGTCCCGGTTAGGGGTCGCCACAGCGGAACTCCGGTCCGCTAATGATTGGCAGTAGATTTTTACGGTGCCAAGGTGCCAGCCCAATGATAAAGCACCCTTATTTTTCTGCACAAAGCACCCTTAATAACTTTCTAACCCGACACACCACCCCTCTTGTAACTAACAAATCAAAGGACTAGACAGTATGGATATGCCATTTCCTAACTCTCTACAGCCAGCTTAGTGGCTATGAGCATCTTGAAACAATGTATCAATTGTCACATGTTTACAGACAACTACTTAATCCTTAAGGAATCAGACATAGTATGCAAGAGGTGTAATTAAACAATAACAGTGGAGGCTAAACTCTTGCATACAAGTCCACATCAGGTTGTTGAATCCACACACATAACAGCCGGCTCACATTGCATAAACCACTCACATAGACTGACATATGCTGAGGCATTTAAAAACAACAAAGATCACTAGACCACCCACTGTCAAAACTGTGACTCAGCAAGCCCAAAGAAATTGGAAAAAACACCTAACACCACACATACTGTCACTCTCAGTGGACACCCAAACACTAAGCCCCTAAAGCAAGCAAACACACTTTCCAGGACTCTCATCATAGGAGACTTCATTGTAAGATTCCCCTCCAACCAGGCTGAACAAGAAAAAGATAACTGTTAGTTGCTTATCTGGAGCCAAGATCTGCCAAATCACGCATGCACTTATGTCATTACACCACAAGTACCAATATGATTCCATCATAATCCATGTAGGTGTAAATGATGTATCAACCTGAACTATATGAAGGGAGATATTATGGAGCTCTCAGACTATGTGTCTTTGGCTGGTATGAGCCTGGCACTGAACAGCATATTACCATCACTAGGGATGATGCCACAATATGAGTAAAAAAATTATTGATTTCAAAAACTGGCTGTCTTTCAGGTGCCATTCTAAGAGGATTCTATATTTGTCAGCTTGGGATAACATGGTCAATAGGCCATGTTGCTTTGCTAAGGATGGTCTGCATCTTTCTCATCTGGGCTTTTGAATACTGGTTGAGGCTTTGTCTGCCCCCATAATTCCTTTTTCAGGCAATGCCAAATTGACCAACCTATCAACATAGCAAAATCAGCCCAATAGAACCTCAAGATGTTACTGCTCAATGCCAGAAGCCTAAATAAAAAATATATATATATTACACTCCCTCCAAGCCATCCTCATGCTCGAAAATATAGATACCTGTGCAGTTACTGAGACATGGTTTAAAGCAGCAGATAGTACCCTGGCAGTGCAAGATTTCAGTGCCTTTCACACTGTTTTACTAGTAG
Source organism: Protopterus annectens (assembly GCF_019279795.1). Classification (NCBI taxonomy): domain Eukaryota; kingdom Metazoa; phylum Chordata; order Ceratodontiformes; family Protopteridae; genus Protopterus; species Protopterus annectens. Next base: position 391,696,454 of record NC_056725.1, on the reverse strand, counting down.
CTGCACAGACAATGGCTAATGGTGGAGGTGTCTCATTTTATATGAATAACAAGCACACCTCTAAGGTGGTCAAACAGGATGACACACAAGAGTTCTTCCACTTTTAGATCACCATAGACAAAATTCTGTACCATATCCTAACCAGCTATACATCACCCTCCGTGTCATAAAAAGCTCACAATGCATACTTGGACCTACTGAAAACAGTTACCATTCAACCTGACACCATACTCATGGGAGACTTTAATTACCTCTCTATAGATTGGAAATCCTACACAGCCACAAATCTACAGGCACAGAGATTTCTGGACTTCTATAATACAAACACCCATGACCAAATTGTGAATACGCCCACTAGAGGCTCCAACATACTGGACTAACACTTCACCCCCCCCCCCCCAGATGTCACATTCTCCCTGGTAAGGTCCAGCTATAAAGCTGTGTCCTTCAAATTCAAAATCAACTCCATAATCCCATCAAAACCAGTAAATGGTAGGAACTATTCAAAGAAAAATTATCAGTTATTAAATTATGGTTTATCAAAATTCAATGCCTCTCCAAACCCTGAGAAAACAACAGCCTATGCTCAGTTGCTTTCAGAAACTCTGTACAACCATGTGAGTGGCTGCATAGAGGCTATTGTACCTAACAGAAGTAAGCTCATGACTAGTCCTAGAAACAAGCCACCCTTATGGCATCCCAAAAATAAACAGGATATATAACAAAAGGAAAAAAGAATTATGCCAAAAATCAGGAAGGGTAATTCCCATAAAGATAAAAACTCTTTCATCAAAATAAATAGGCAACTAAGAGACTAATTAGGTCAAGCAAAGCCAACTTTGAAGTTAAGATATCTTCCAAGGTAAAAGATAACCATAAGGTCTTCTACGGTTATGTCAGAATCTGGAAAGGCAGCACACATCGATCTGCTGAACTGGTGGTTAATCGTGCCACATTTACTGTGCCTGGCAATATAGTGAACCTGTTAGCAGACAAATTCAGTTCTAACTTTACCCACTCTCACCCCCAACCATCCCCCCAATAATACCCTGAAATATAACCCTCCAGCTATAAATAAGTAGTATGTACTGGTTGCACTCACTAAAGCCAAGAATACAGCCTCAATGGATCAGAATAGTGTCCCAGGATGCCTTCTGAATAGACTAAAATTTTGAGCTGTCAGGACCCCTGGATTCATTATTTAACTATAGTCTTAAAACAGGCTTTATGCCACATGAATTGGTGAGGGAGACAGTCATCCTCCTTCATACTGGAGGACCTTCAAAAGATCCTGGTAGCTACAGACCCATTAGTCTGACTAAATCAAAAACCACCAAAAAAATAACAAAATAAAATAAACAACAGGCTACTTATCCAAAAAAGTTTTTTTGTACAAAATTAGTCTGACTAGTCTTGCTTGCAAAGCCATGGAACAAATCATTATGGAAATTATCAGCAAGGACATAGGAGACCTCCAGACACTGGATCCATCAAACTTGGGGTTTTGTCAAAGGAAGGTCATGCTTACTGAATATGGTGGACTTCCTTGAAAAGGTCACTAAGGCAGTGGATGAGGGTAAAATGGTGCATACTTCCTACCTAGATCTGGCTAAGGCATTTAATACAATACCCCATTTGGGCATTGCCAACAAACGTACAGAACTAGGTATAAACCACTTTATAACATGCTGGATAGCTAGCTGGGTCACTGATAGGACCCAGGAGATCTGTGCTAGCCCCACTCCTCTTTGGTATCTACTTCTTGGATGTCAAAGCCAATGTCGAAGGCCTCTGGCTAACTGAGTTCACAGATGATTGCAAACTGAAAGCAGTCATTGAATCCCCCCAAGAAGTGAACACCCTTTGGGAAGGTCTAATAAAGGTAAGTGCATGGTACCAAAACCATGACTTAAAACTCAATACAAAGAAATGTATCGTAGTACTTTTTGGAAGTCTGACACCCCAAGTAACTACATCATCAATATAACACCCTTAAAAGTTGAGTCACTAGTCAGTGATCTGTGAACTCATGTAGATAGTAATCTAGTTTTCAATCAGCATATGTCCAAAGTAGTAAAAAAATCCTTCTATGTTGCTCAACTTATAAACAAGGGCATAGCATCTAGGACCAGACAAGTTATCATACCACTGTACTCGGCCATCATCAGGTCCATTATAGAGTATAATGGCCCCTTCAGTATGTACCTGACCAGACGCATGTAGCAACTGGGACAGTCACAAAGATTTCTTACGAAAGGAATAAAGGCATTAAACTTAATGTCCTATGCTGATCACCTCAAAGCCCCGTCTCTTTACTTGGTATAATACAGACTTCTGAGAGGTGATTTTTGTCTGGCATACAAGGCATGTCTGGACCCTGTTTTGATGAATCTTTTGCACATCCACAAAGCAAACAGCATCAGAACTACTAGATTAAAATACCTAAATTTTGCTTGCAACATATATAGGACATGTTGAGACAGATATGTTTCTCAGAGTATTCCCATTCTCTGGAACAGCCTCCTCATCCATGTGAAGCAGAGTTCTTCCCTATCCCTATTTGAGTGCAGTTTGGACCAATGGATGGGTAATTGGACATTCACCCTGGTGTGGCTGCTGTGTCTCTGATGGACAGATGCAGTCAGAAACATCATGTCCTATAAATGAAATACAAATCAAATGTGTAGGTGACATTTAGGTTGCATAGCTAGGCTTTTAAGGGCCTTAGTGGTCATTAGCCTAGTCTATACCTATGAACTTATGTGGCAAGCGCTGATGTATTGGATGAAGCATGGTAGCAGACTATGCAGACATTGGACAGCCCCTGCAAAATAGTCTAGGAAACAAAACAAAAAGCACCAGTCAAGAACTGCAAGCACAACTCAGAGTAAAAGTTCAACCTTTAAAAAAATAAAGCATAAATACATTAACGTTTCACTGCGTTTTCTTTTTTTTTTTTTTTTAATGCATCTGAGGAAGTCATATGTTGATGAAAACATGGTGAAACATTAATGCATTTATGCTTTATTCTTTTTACTAAAGGTTGAACTTTTACCTGGAGTTGTGCTTGCAGTTCCTGACTGGTGCTTTCTGTTTTGATTCTTGGTAAATTGAGCACCATTTCTCGCATTTTTTGTTGTTAAATAGTCTAGGAAACCACAGAAGTGTCTGACAATGTCATTCAGACCCTACCATGATGAAATCCCTCATACAGGTGATAATGCAGGAAAGGAAAAAAGTGGCACAGCATTTACTGGACTGTAAATCAAATGAGAGAGATTTTACATCAGGAAGGCACATTTCCACTCCATGTTGTTGATCATAATGTCAGCAACATCACTGTACTAGTCCTCATGACATCACACAGCCTGCATGACACAACATAATCCAAGCCACCTATAATGGATGGAACACTCTACACACCCAGTCAGACATGTTGGCTGATGTAATACATATATGTCTGTGTAGTTTATGGGAATAATAAGAGGCTGACTCTACTGCATGTGAGTACTGATGTTTCAGCCTGCCTTTTTTATGTTTTTTAATATGGTTGTAGAACGTGCCAAGATAGAGCAGCCATCCTTATGATCAACGTACATTCTACCAGACTACAAGAGGGCCAATCAGGACCATTTCCTGACATATCACCATAGATATTTATTTCATCTGCTCCACTGTATAGGGCATTAGATTCAGCAATGCAGTCTGAATAAAGCTAATGATGTGACCCCTGGAGTAGCAACAGGTTTGAACAGCTACTAGTGTTGGCATACCTCCACAGATACAATAACCTACAGAAGTTTACAGAATTGACATGTACTGCAATGGAAGGCTGCACACTTACATAATTTTTTATAAAAAATTACTTAACTGGATGATGTAGACAGTGAAGCTAATAAAGCTGCACAGAAAAGTAAAGGCTATTCCTGATATTTACACCCCACATGTTGGTCTATAGTCCTAGCTGACTGCCCCAGACCCAAAATACAGGGGGCACCTGGTACAGTAAGCAGTTAATATTCAATGTATGTATGTATTTATTTATTTATTTATTTATGTATTTATTCATTCATGCATTTGTTAATTGGATAGGTGCACTGGTCCTCAGAACTTTTTCAGGCACAACCTGGACCAAGAGGTAAGAGGAACACAGCAATTTGAGTTATGTTGAAAGCAAAGAAAAAGTGCATCAATAATACAATAAATTCAGGATAATTATTTGCAGTAACATAATGATAAAACAAAATTTACAAACTACTATGGCGCAGCTCACTATTAGATGCTCAACATTAAGGAGCACTTGCTACAATTTAGGCAGTTAGTTAAGTGAGTATACAGCATAAATATGTCAGGTGGAAGGAAGAGCAATATGTGTTAAGCAACGAAGAGGGAATGGTAAGTTGTATGGTACACAGACTACAAGTTCAAAGAAAAAGCTGTACTAGTTAAATGTCCTGGTACAAAGAAGTAGGAGGCAAGTTTGTGTGCACTGCAGAAAATGTGTTAATTATTTTGGGGGAGGTACTGGGAGATATATACCCAGTGGACTCAGCACCTTAAGTGGAGGGGCGGCATGATTGGTTAAAGTGATGAGCAGTGTTATTAACTAGGATATAGTGCCATGATAGACATCATCGAAACAAGAAGTACAATTATATGAGTAATGCTGTTATAACCACTTGTCAAAGTAGTGTCATTGACACAATTTATTTATGTGTTTCTTTACTGTGGCACAAGATAGGGTTAATGATCTGTATACTGCATACTGAGCCACATTCTACATTCACCCAGGTGGAAGAAGTTACTAACAAGGGATGAGAAGATTAATAACAATAATATTATCAGTACATGTAGCACAGAGAACGCCATGTATTACATTAAAGCCATTATCTGAGATCTGTCATTCTAGATGTAGAAAACAACTGTTTGCTGCACATACATTGTCTAATGCTATACCATGTTTTGTGAGATCCACTTTTTCATTGACTGGAATCTTACTTGTATTGGTGTCCATACTGTAGTGGGTGTACACCTAGTGGCTACTTGGAAATAGCTGCAATCCATGTAACATCAATACTGGTCACTTCCTACTGACTAATATGCACATCCACATGCTCTGTGATGTCACCTATACTCAGGTGGTGGTATACATTCATTTGTGTCAACAGCACATTGGTGATTAATATTGAAAGCCTCACCAACTCATTCCTTCATATCCTTGGTGACTGTTTAACACACACAGCATACACACAGACACACACACACACACACACACACACACACACACATACACACACACACTGCCACAGGTATGTACTTAACTACTGTCACTCTGTATTACACATTAATACCTCACATTTGCAATTAATAAAAAAAGCATGAGTTTACTGCATCACACGCATATATAGATTCACATTTTTTGGTATGCCACTGTGTAGTCAATTTCTCTTTAGACATTCCCTCCCACAACGTCTGACTTTAATCACCCCCTTCTAAATACATTCAACCATTAATGCTACGACACCATCACACTCTTTACAGTTATTCCTTGTCTTTCTGTGCGTCTTTGCATCCATGCAGGTTTGTGTATTTCGTTCTCACACTTAGATGTTTTTCAGTTTGATACATTGGAACCTAGCAGTGTCTTGTTGTTTATGCTCCTGTCATATCCACCTTTATTTTTCACATTAACAGTCTTCAATTTGGTCTTCTCACATACAAAAGCAACTCCAAAAGTATTAGAACCACCTGGCAAATAAAACTTTCAGAGGCTGCTGAATACATTCCCCTATCCCATAACACAATGTGCAGCTTTTTTCCTCCAGATCTGATGATAGCTGTACTAAGGAAAATAATATAAGATAGAAGAGAAACCTTGTTGCACAAGGCATGTGAAGATGAATTTGGATGTCCCTCGGTTAGTACTAAACTAGCTGCCCTTGTGGTTCATTTTAAGCCTAACCAATTACCCCACATGAGGATCAAACCCTGCACCTTGCGTTTGTACAGTAAACACCTTAACCATTATGCCAGCCTCCCACCAGACAGGCCAATTCTTCCATATCTACCAAGGTCAGTACATAACTGTATATCGGTAAGAGCAGGTCCGTCCTCAATAACTCAGAGAATGGAGTCCAGGCTCTTCCTACTAGCTGTTGTGGGTCTCTAGAACAATGTCTTCTCCAGAAGATAATTCATAAGATGGAATCAGTCCTGCCAGATCTAATATGGAGCTGTGAGGATGGTTTTCTCTGTGGAGTTTTGCCTTTTGAATGAATTATGCCATCAAAGGAAATGAGAGAATAGCACAGAAAAGTCCAAATGGCCACTTTAATGTAACAGCATTTTTGGTGATTCCCTAGTGATGAAATGTGGGAGAAAGCATGCACCACAGGTCACAACAGGGTTTTTCTTATTTACTGAAAACATCTTCCAAGCTATCAAGGTGCTGAAAGACCACTTATGAGGTTATAGCAGACATCTACTTAGCTTGTCCACAAAGAAATTGAATTCCCCCATGGATGCAGATAGCAGCAAGAAAGCAGTTGCCAAACACTACCTTTTTCCACAGTGTCATAGCTTCCCACCACAATGGCAGGATCCAATCTCCCCCTTGCATGATGTACCAGACAACTACTATATCGTCCAAATATACAGTGACAATTCACAAAGAAGTCTTTGAAGGCTTGGGCGGACAAGAGGACTATTTTCACCTCCAGCGTACTTATAGGAAGGTGGGATAGTTCTGATGATTTCCAGACACCTTGGGCTTTCTTCCCATTGAAATTTCTCTCTAGGGCTGGTGCCTGTATGGCAATTGTCTCTAAAGAAGAAAAGGAGTGACAAGGGTGAATATGTTTGGATCTATCCACCATCATAGGTGATGTTTGCAGACCTGAAAATGTAAAGGAAAGGATCCACTTTATGAAACCAATGAATTCAAAAGGTCTACTGAAGAACGTTAATGGAGTATCTGACATGACCATGTGATGGTTGCTGCCATGAGACAGTTTTGTTTTGGTTTGTCAGTCTTCTGAAGTAGATGCATATATACACACATATATGCGTTTATAATGAATAGTTGCCAGTGAGTTTGATTGAAACAAAAAACATCAAACAAACTCACCAACGATTGCCATTAATCCCCATTAAAATCATAGTTAAAAAGTAATAAGAAATGTAAATCAATATGTTACCTTTGCGATTCTGAAAAGTAAGACAAAAAAAAGCCCTTTACTTGAGAGGGCTCCATGCACACACACACACACACACACACACACACACACACACACACACACACACACACACACACACATACACACACACACACACACACACAGAAATTAAATAGACTACTTCCAGGGTTACACACATCTGAAAAAGAGCAAAAACACTTGAATTATGTAACAGTCAATTTGATGAACTTTGACCATTACATAATTAGAGAACCTGTACCAGACGTATTCTGAGCTGAAGGCAATTTTTGGATATTCATGTCTTCAGACTCACAGCATACTCAACATATATGTAAACATGATTCTTATAAGGATATTATTGAACACTCTTTACAACATGGCTACATAGCCCTTATTAATTAAAGGTCACAGTGAAGCAAGAGAAAACTGGTCTTGTATGCAAAGGTATTAAGGTTTTCCATATAAGGACATACAATGACCATGTAGGAAAGAATGTTTATGGATGAAAAAGGGAAAGTCTCATTAAGTAAATATGTTTCTACCCTGCTCTTAAGTCTGTGCCTACACTTCCAGGAGGTAAAGCAGCATCCTTTGATAATTCCTCTCTTCAGGACTCTATGTCAGTAACCAAGTTTCATGCTGGACACACAACAAGGGATAGTAAGGAAGGTTGAACAATTTATCAGCAGCGACTGCTGTATGTCAGCTTAGCTAATTTATGCTAAGATAATTTTGTGTCATGTGTTAGTTTGGTTTGTACTCTGATGAGCTCCTTTTTGTACTGTGGCTCTGTATTGCATCATAAATGTGGTGCATTGGTAAGGCCTTGGCATGTGCACATGCATGCATGCACATGCCTTCTATGGTAGCAGTTGTGGAAGCAACAAGCTGCAGAGAAGTAGGAAGTTAGGTTTGGTGGGAAGGCAGTTCCTAGCACAAGAATGAATGTTGTCGCACTCAGTTCATATAACAACACTCTTGCGCTGCTCCACGGAATAAATACATCTATAATGCAGCTTTGATGGTCATTAGAGGTTCAGGTAAAAAAAAGAATACCAGTGTATGTTGCAGTGTCATTCTGTCACAGATAATAACAAAAAAGGTATACAAGGAAGCAAACAACAGATGTGGTACCTGTTTCATGAGTTTTGCAGGAAGCATTACACGAAGCAGCATCACTCAGTAATACTGTACATCAATGCAAGGCAGGCATTTAACAAGAGGGTATAGATCAGGCATGCAAAATTTCATTGCTAGTCTACAACAACTCCTCTCCCACCCCCAGATGAGAAGTACCTCTTATTATTGTCACATAATGTGATATGCAAATAAGAATAAATAAATAAACAATAAATAAACAGTCTCAATTTGTCTTTATGTAGGCTTGCATATACAATATGGATGATGATTTACCTAACCAGAATTCCTTTTTTAGTTTACTGCCATCATGCTGAAACCTACAGAAGGTGCAGTGGGAGGTGTGTGTATTAACTCTTCACATCACTTTCCTCAGTAACAATAATTGTTTAAGTTGAGGAATAGCAATGGTAACAACAAACAATGTGGGGGGGGGGGGGGGGGGCACCACAGCTCTGCTCAGTCTAGCTTTCTTTAATTAATGAGCATGACACACAAGATGACACCAGTACAACCTCACCTTTGTAAAACATGGGTATTGACTGCTTCTTACTTGCAACAGAAACCCATTTACAATCTTTTATATATGCAGGACAGTCCAGTGGTGCTATGTGTAGTGTTTTTTTTTAATTGTTGTTTGGTTTTGCTAGAGTTGTTGGTTTTGAACAGTCTAAGGTGTGGCAACAACAAATCCAATCTTGCATGAGGACAGTATCCTATAAAAACATGGTTGGGGTCTGAATAGTTGTAGCGTGATGGCATTTTTGGTACGTAAACAAGAAATCAGTGAACATTTGCTGGAGATAGTTTGACATTTGTCATTGTCTGAAGTGATCATTTAAGACTTTGGACAAATTTTTCAACAAGTCCATTAGATGTTGTATGCCATGGCCAGACATAATATGCCAAATGATGTTTTTATAAAGGAACGTCTGAAAGTCAGCTACCTCAAACTGAGAGCCATTGTCACTTATAAGTTGTGGCAGTCTGGTTTTGGCAAAAAAAGTACCAGTGTATGAATGGTGTGATAAGAAGGAAAATCACATAGATCTGCCAGCATGATAGTATCCAGCATTTGACACAGGTGAAGTGGAAAATGTTTTGACCCATTTTGGACCATCTGTTAACTAATGCATTTTATTTGCCAACTGTTCTATCTCTTGATTAGATTTTGGCCTTCACACGTAGCTTTTAGCAAGTGCATTCATTTTTACTATTCCAAAATGACCTTTCTGTATTTCTACTTTCAGGATCAGACTGTAGTGGATATGATAATCTATAACCTCCATGTCGCACAACCAGCATTTGAGATGAGTCCATTCCATATTAGGTAATAATCAACAATAGAGATTTGTGTTTGGCTGTCCAACCATTTTGTCATACAGCATATACATATATTGAGATTTTTATCATGTCTGGTTTCTGCTTTTACCATGTCTGCTATAACTGGTAGGCTCTCAGTTTGACTGAAGGAGAATATATTCATTGCTCCTTCCTCTTTCTTTAGTTTTTTTTTTTTTTTTTTTTACATTCTTTGTTAGTAATCAAGGAAAACTGTTAATATGTGCATGATAAGAGCTTAATTAAATGTATTGATGTCTACCCCAAAACAGTGCCCATTGTTGTATTAGGGCACCCAGTGTAGTAGGAATTTATTTTGCAAGGGGGCTAAAACTCGAGGCCAGCAGCTGGTGGTCTGTGAAAAATGAAAATTGTTTGCCAAATAAGGACTTGTTAAACCCTCTGACACCCCACGTAACATGTAATGCCTCACTTGTACATAATTATTTTAGTTGTGGACGGAGGGTATGAAGCAAATGCTATAGCCTACTCACTGACATTTTTTATAGCATGAATCTAATCACAGATCTGCTCCAGTACTATAGTTAGAGGCATTTCATGCTAGCTTTACTGGGAGGGACTGGATATTGTAAATCAGGGCTGCATTGAATGTAACCAACCTTGCTGCCTCACAAAATGAATATTTACATTTTTTAGTCCATTTTCATGGTCTACCAACTTGAAGTAGCCTATTTAGGGGTTGCAACATGGTTGTTTGTTTGGCAAAAACATGCTGCAATAGTTTACAAATCCCAAGAAAGATTTCACTGCAAAAAATCTTGTGGTAGGGCAGCCTTAAATTTTGTTTGGGTACGTATGCAGTCTTTGGCCATCTGTAAGGTGCATGCAGTAGAAGACACTTGGTTTTTACAACTCACATTGCTGCCTCTTAGCTCTTAGCCCATATACTCCTCCAGTCTTTTTAGGTCTCTGTTAAGGTATTTTAATTGCTCCTCATTTGCAATGCCAGTGACAAGGATATCATTAAAATAATGCTGGACCATGGGCACGGCCTGAAGAATTACTGCCAGAAGTTGCCCTGAATATTAGACTGCTATAACAGTGGAGGCCCTTGGTTATGTTGATTGTCATGAACACCTTCTATCTCCATCTGGTGGTTGGCATCAGCTAAGTCTCCCTTTGAATAGTATTCCCAACCTGACAGACTGGTAAAAAATGTCCTTGGCTTTTGGCAAAGGATGTCATTTGGCTTTCAGTAGGATATTAATCATGTGTTTAATGTTCCCTACAAATTCTGATCATTCATAGATTCCAGTCCACTCTCAGAAATGTTCCTTCTGCTTTCAGCTGATCCTACTCCTTTGCAACATGTGGACAGATGGCATAAGATACTGAACTTGTGTGCAAAACCATGTAGACATATTTTTCTTAAGAACAACTTTCCCCTTTTTGTGATGAAGGATACTACTGCCAATGAAAACACAGAGGCAGCATTCCGTCAATGTCAATTTCAGTAAGTTAATTACAACAGACCAAGACTTAAGGCTGTTTCAATCTTTTGAGTAAATTCTCTCCTTGCTGAAATATTTGCAAAGTGTGCAACACCTTTTGTATAAGTACACCTTTAACATCTTCCTGTGCACCACCTTTGTATAAGAACACCTTTAACACCTCATTGTATATCACCTTTTGTATAAGTACACCTATAACACCTCCCTGTGCACCACCTTTTGTATAAGTACACCTTTAACAACTCCCTTTGTACCACCTTTTGTATAATGCACCTAAAGCACCTCCCTGTGCACCATTTTTTTGTATAAGTACGCCTTTAACACCTCTGTTTGCAACACCTTTTGTATAAGTACACCTATAACATCTCCCTGTTACCACCTTTTGTATATGTACACCTTTAACACCTCCCTTTGCACCACCTTTTGTATAAGTACACCTTCAACACCTCCCTGTGTACCACCTTTGTGTAAGTATACCTTTAACAACTCTCTGTGCACCACGTTTGCATAGGCATACCTTTAATACCTCCCTGTGCACCACCTTTTGTATACATACACGTTTAACACCTCCCTGTGTACCACCTTTGTATAAGTACACCTTTAACAACTCTCTGTGCACCATGTTTGCATATGCATACCTTTAATACCTCCCTGTGCAACACATTTGTATAAGTACACCTTTAACACTTCCCTGTGCACCACATTTGTATAAGTACACCTTTAACACCTCCCTGTGCACCACTTTTGTATAAGTACACCTTTAACACCTCCCTGTGCACCATCTTTTGTATAAGTGCATCTTTAACATCTCTCTGTGCACTACCTTTTGTATAAGTACACCTTTAACACCTCCCTGTGTATCACGGTTTGTATAGGTACACCTTTAGCACCTCCCTTAGACCATTATATTCCATCTACAAGGTTACACTCCAAGATATGTAACTTTTTTGCCACTGTGTGTTTTCAGAAGAATGGAAGAAGGACACATTTTATTTTTCTGAAAAAGTCTTTATTGTCATTTTGAGACTATACTGAAACAGCTAACCTCCATGATATTACATTGTCATCTATCCAGCTGTGAGCAAAATCAACTGCATGTCTAACATGTTTATAATAAATAACTCAAGACCTGCAAATATATCTTTACTATCATTGCCATAGACTTCTACAAGTTTTTTGCACTGTGACATCCTTTGTCTTACCATTTCAAAAAATCATTAAATATGCCCTGAGTTGTGGCATTAAATAAAAAAAACAGGAAAAAATAAAATAGCTTCCCTAAAGAATGTCACCAAACTCCACAAAAAAAAAAAAAAAAAGTTTAAACAAACATTATTTATTAAAACGAAAAACAAAAATTAGGCAATTTTCTCTCTTCTCATATAACTGAGTTTTTTAACACTTTTATTGAATTATCACTTGTGACATAGGCAAATTTACATTTATACAAACGTAATCAAACTGTATTAAAGAATTAACATTAACAAACATTATACTTAGTGATTCCTAATTCCTGCCAGTCTTGTTTTGTCTAATAAAAGCTGCCAGTGCAACCCTTCTAATTCCAAGAAGGCATCATAATCTCCACTCTGTATCTTAAAGTTTTTGCAAACAATGCTGTGCTTATATAAAGCACTAATATTGTTTTATTTTACTGCATAAACATCCTTATATACATACTTCATCAAGTCTGTCCTATCAATATAAAAATCGTTATAAGAAGAGCAAAGAACATAAACTACATAACAACTATTACAGTTATAGTGACCAATTACTAAAAAAGTTTTGTCACAAAGTTTAAAAAATGCTATTAGTCCTCCACAAATGTACTGACACATTGAACAAATACTATACTTGAAAATGCCTATCTTTTTTTAGTAACAATGCTGCTTGAGTTGTACATATCTATCAGAAACAATAACTTAACATTTCTGTTGACAGCTTTTTCAAAGTCTCATTGAGGAACACACTATGCACTTCTGGATTAAATGAAATCACAATGAACTTGTTCATACAACACTAGAATCCCTAGCTCTGCTATATGCTCTTTCAGCTCTTACCAATGTGTTTTTCTGTTTGGTAAACATTTAGGTGGCAGAATAAAAAAATGCAAAAGCAGTTGATGGTTACCATAATTTCTTAGTTGTTTTATTAATGAATTGTATTAACTTCCCACACTGGGCTCTGTTTTGTAATTTATTTTTATCAGACTATCCTGTCCTTTATTTCTATTTAGTTCATTTTATGTTATCTTTGTACAATATATTATATTTTGTTGATTGTACTATTATGGTTTTTTGGAAGCCGTGGTGGTGCAGCGGTAGCGTTGTCGCTTCACAGCAAGAGGTTCTCCCGTTCGATTCTTGGCTGGAACACCTTCTGTATGGAGTCTGCATGCCCTCTCTGCAGTCGAGTGGTGTTCAAAAGACATGTGTGAATGGGCTTGCCTTCATTGAAGGTTGGGTGTTGGGCTGGCACCGTAACAATCAGCTGCCAATCATTAGCAGACCAGTGTTCTGCTGTGGTGACCCTTAACTGATGAAAGAAGAACAAAAACAACAACTATGGTGGAGTTTTTTTAAGGTCTCTGCAAAAAAAAAAATTCTGCCAAGTCAGAATAATAGCTGTCAAACTTGGAAGAAAGTTGCCATTTTATGATTTATAAGCTTTAACATTAAACAAAGAGCCATGATATCAGATTAGTGTAAGTGGGGTCTTAAAAAGATGGAAAACGTTTGTTGTCATAGCTGTTCTAGGCTTGTATCTTTCTTTTAAAGTTTACATTATATAACATGTATCTGTGTAGTGTAAGATTATCTGCATATTCTGGCAGCTGCATATTCATGTACAGAGGGAATTCAAGGCAATAAAATGTCCTCAGATCTAGACAATGGTTTGATATGAAAATATATCCAACATTAAACCTAAATACATTTGTCTGAGGAATAAAATATGAGAGGACTGGCAAGACCTCTTGATCATAAAGGAAGTATGTAGTGAGTAATGTAAATAAATGTAATATAATTTGTATTCAGATTTATTGAGTTTATAATATAGGGTTTTTGTTATTGTACTTTCAAACAAAAATATGTGTAAATATTCTTATAAAATATATACAAGTGCTGGTTTGAGTCCTAGGAATGTTTATTTCAATTAGCTTGACATTAATTTAACAAAAACATGTTGGCAATATGGCTTACAGGTTTAAGACAGAGTGCTGCAGTCAAAGTCTAGCTCATGGTCTGAGTTTGAATCTCACCATTTTTATGTGCTCATTGCTTGACTTCAAGCAAACAGTTTAACCAGAATAATGCTTCTAATACTTTTTTGAAAATAAGCTTCTATATGCAGTGGGACTTATTAACTAAAAAGAGAGAGCAAAGTCCCAATCTGGAAAGAGTGAACAGACGAGGCACACTATTGTCTGGACTGACTGTTCTTATGAGTAGTAGGAAGTTTGCTGTGCTGTTTGTAAACTTAAACATGTACATTGGGCTTTAATTAATGCCTGTATTTATTAATGTCCTCCTGTCTTAGATACAGTTTATGAGATTCATCTGTAGGCCTGCATCCCACATGCGATTCATCTGTAGGCCTGCATCCCACATGCATGAGGTGCCATCCCTTCTGAACCATAATGTCTGCATTAGGCCAGCACACGGCTCTGGGTCCCTCTGTCATATCTGTATGTTTTTCACATAAAGATAGGAACAGTGTTGTGGCAAGATCTGTCATGTGTATCTTGTATTCAGGCCTCCATATTCATAAACTTTATGCATAGTCCTTTGGTTGTGGCCAGTTCTGCTTGTTCGCACTCCTCACAGCAACTTAATTCATAAAAATAAATCAAGCTACAGCAGTTCCATTTATAAAAATGACTCATAGTATAGCAGCTAGCAGCTCTATTAAAAAAAAAATCCATGCTACAACAACTCTGTTCATAAAAATGCATCATGCTATTGTCACATCATCGCATCCTGCACCTATGCCAAACATACCTTGGAAAAGATTCACATATAAAGGGCTCTGTTAATAGTTGTACCATTCAGTGTTTATTCCTTTATGTATAAGAATACATACTAGCATATAGCAAATACTGTGTTGCCAGAGCACTGCAAGAGGAAAAGTAAATAATAGGTAGAGATCAGTATAATGTGTTGTGGCAGGTCGCAGCAGCGAGCACACAAGTGCAAGATAATGTAGGCATCCTGTACAGCAGAGTATGGTAGGCAAATGCCTTATGTTTCATTTGTTATATTAAAAACTAACCATGCCCTTGTTAAACACAGAAAATGTATCGGCATGTACATCTTGTGCATTATGAATCTTGTCTTTGGAAGGATTCATGTCTCCTTTCTTTGAGGAGGGGGTGATGTAGCCCAGGATCTAAGAAACAAAGAGAGAGATGCAAACATATATGCATACACACACACACACACACACACACACACACACACACACACACACACACACACACACACTCACACACACACCCACACACACACATATAAATGCACACCTGCATGTAATGTCACTACAGCTACTAATATGACAATGATGTTCCATAGGCATAGGCAAAGGTAGTTTACAAATATTGTCTCATTGTCTATACCTATGCCCATGTATCTGATTTACATCCCTTTTATAAAAAGGATCCAGTCCTTTGTTGCTTCACTGTGGCAGTGGCTCTCTATTGTCATCATTTGTGGTGTGCAATGTGTGTGGCTGCAGAACACTGCTTTTTTGCACTGCACTCTGGCATTAGTGTTGTGCATTTGCTGCTGTTTATTTTTACAACATACACAAGGTATCATTTCTTCTAAATGATGATACTGTTGCTCACCCACGGTATACTAAATCAGCATGGTGTGTGTGTGCGTGTGTGTGTGTGTGTGTGTGTGTGTCTGTGTGTGTGTGTGTGTGTGTGTGTGTGTGTGTGTGTGTGTGTGTGTGTGTGTGTGTGTGTGTGTGTGTGTGTGTGTGTGTGTGTGTGTGTGTGTGTGTGTGTGTGTGTGTGTGTGTGTGTGTGTGTGTGTGTGTGTGTGTGTGTGTGTGTGTGTGTGTGTGTGTGTGTGTGTGTGTGTGTGTGTGTGTGTGTGTGTGTGTGTGTGTGTGTGTGTGTGTGTGTGTGTGTGTGTGTGTGTGTGTGTGTGTGTGTGTGTGTGTGTGTGTGTGTGTGTGTGTGTGTGTGTGTGTGTGTGTGTGTGTGTGTGTGTGTGTGTGTGTGTGTGTGTGTGTGTGTGTGTGTGTGTGTGTGTGTGTGTGTGTGTGTGTGTGTGTGTGTGTGTTGTGAGTCTCGTGCTCTCTCGTTCTCTTTCTTGTTCTATCATGTCAACAATAGCTATAGCAGAAAAAACTCCTGGCTATCAGTGAAAGATATCCAATTCATCATTATAAAAGGGATTTAGAAGTGGTAAGTAAGTCTCTCAAGCTTACCATTAGGAAATGTAAGGACCACTATGAACTCAGGATAGCCATTAATTCAAAAGGCGACAGACAATAAAGCCTACTTTAGCTATGCTACTTCCTTCTCTGACCCCAAGGACATTGCTAATATTCTTGCAAACAAATTATCTTCTGACTTTGGTCTGCCAACTGTCTCCTCACTCCACTCCATTTCCCCACACAATCCCTCTCATGAGGTTAATTTGGATCAAGTCCTTTGGGGACTTTCCAAAAATTAAAAACACTACTGAATCATGACAATATCTCTGAATGCCTGTTGGGATGATTAACGGCAGTTGTGTTGCCCTCACCCAAGGGTCACACCTCTACTAATCGTGGGAATTACAAGCTTAATAGTCTCTTTAGTATTATTTTCAAGCCTTTGGGATGTATTTTTTTATAGCGGAACTAACAAACAATGGCACAGGTGATCTTATATTTCTGGATACACAATAGTTTAACTCTGTAAAGGACAGATCATGCCTACTCAACCTGGTTGAGTTCTTTAAACAGTTACTGAGGCCATGGATAAGGGACATACAGTCCACACAGGTTATCTTGACCTTGTCAAACCCTTTGACACTATCACCCATGATGGGATTATTGAAAAAGTCACCCAGCTCAGCATTAACTCATACATAGTTCACTGGATTTTTAATTAGCTGTCTGACAGAACCCATACCATTAAGGTTGGGGGTGTTTGCTCTAGACAAAAGAATGTCAGCACTGGCACCCCACAAGACTATGTCCTGGGTTCCACCCTCTTTGGTATATATTTCTGTGACATAAAAGCTGATACTAAGCTGATATTAAAGAACTGTTAAGGGACTATGGATAACAAAGTTAATTAATGATTGTACATTTTGGGGTGATTATCAAATCCCATCTTGACTGTCATATTCTCCAGCATGGGCTGTAACAAACAAACAAATGCATGATGTATTAATTATGGGCTTACCCTCAACACCAGGTAATACATCATAGTTTACATTCTAAATCTAACATCACTACAGCTTACCATATAAATAACATTGACACAGTCATCAGGGACTTGGCTGCATATTTTGATAACAGGCTCTCCTTTGATCATCACATCTCTGAGGTAATTAGAAAATCCTTTTATCCTGCACAGCTCATCTTTAATTGTATCTCCTCAAGGTCCAAAGAAGTAAAGAAGTCATATTCCCATTTTATTCATCCCTTATTAGGCCCATCTTTGAATACAATACATCTCTTGACATGTACCTCAACCAAGCACTTAATCTAGCTTCATAGACCTTAATGTTTCCTAACCAAAAAGGTAAGGTCTAAGTAAATTTAGCTACTCCCATAGACTAAAAGCTCTGTCCCTCTGTTCAGTGTTATACAGACTCCTGAAGGGTTATCTTTGTTTATCTTTCCATTTTATGAATGATCCTGTGCCCTTTGAAATCCTTCACCTAAATAAAACAAGTGGTAAAGCAAACACTCATTCTAGAGAACTGAACTTAAAACTATCACACAAATGGCAAGAGATGTCATGACAGATACCTTACCAAACATAGCTTCCATTTCTGGAATAGGCTGCCCTTATCTATCAAGCACAGTTCATCCCTAGAAACCTTTAAAACCAGTCTGCATGACTGAATGGGTGTTCACAAATTCCCCCTGTGGATATGTGGAGAAAGTCTAATAAATGGGGGATGCTGCTGATCCCCTTCCAGTATTGGGGGATTTTCTCCTTTCACCGTAGGCTTAATCAGAACCTATGAGTCTATTGGTGTGGTTGGCCATTTGGTTGTCTGGATTTGTTATTTAGGTGTGGGTATTCCAAACTTACATTCCTGTATCTTCTACCAGAAAATTGAGAATTGTGCATAGGAATTTGTAGCTTTTGAATCCCACAAAAGTCCACCTCCCTTATCTATATGTACTCCACTCATATTGTGTTCACAATAAGGACAATCTTATCAGGTGGTATTATTCATTTTCTTAGAATTTCTAAAATGTGTACAGTTCTGGTACATGTATTTTGCTGCATAATAATACTAAACAACTGCATACTATTAAGCCATTTCAGAAAGGTTACTGCAAGGCATAAGCCTGTTTGTAAACCTTGTGACAACTATTTCCAATTCAGACACCACTAACATAGTGCTGTATCACAAAATGATGCAGCACCATTGTGGGCTGCCTCTACAATCCACCACAAATGCTAATGAGGAAGTACAATGCAGTGGAAAATGCTAATTACCTATGTGTTATGCCCCCGGAAAATGTTTTGGTAAAGCATGTACGCAGTTGAATGTTTCAAAGCATTGCTCAGTTGCATATGTTATGTAGGTTATCCATGATAATGAACATGGCCATAAATTTGTGTTGATGCATTGCTTCCATCATGTGAGATTACTTTAGAGGTAAGTGCTAAGGAGTTTAGTGGACAGTTAGTGTTGAGGGCTGTGTCCATGTATGTATGTGTGTGTGTGTGTGTGTGTGTGTGTGTGTGTGTGTGTGTGTGTGTGTGTGTGTGTGTGTGTGTGTGCGTGTGTGTGTGTGTGTGTTGCTGCATGGGTGAGTGTATGCAGAGGAATAAGTGGCCTCAGGTTCATGACTGTGTGTGACTGTGTATGTGTGTTTGTGTGCATGTGTGCATGTGTGCATGTGTGCGTGCATGTGTGTGTGTGTGTGTGTGTGTGTGTGTGTGTGTGTGTGTGTGTGTGTGTGTGTGTGTGTGTGCGTGTGTGCATGTGTGTGTGTGCCTAGCTGATCACGGTAGTAGGGTTAGTTAGAGGATAGGTAGGAAAGGTGTGCATATGTGACTGCATGAGTGAATGGGTGTGTGTGTATCTGTGAGTACAATCAAATGAGGTGTGTGTGTGTATGTGTGTGTGTGTGTGCGTGTGTGTGTGTGTGTGTGTGTGTGTGTGTGTGTGTGTGTGTGTGTGTGTGTGTGTGTGTGTATACCTAGCTGATCACAGTAGCAGGGCTAGTTAGAAGATAGCTAGGGATGTGTGCACATATGACTGCATGAGTAAATGGGTGTGTGCATGTTTGTGAGTACAATCAAGTGAGGCGTGTGTGAGTTTGTGTGAGTGTGCACACACGCATGAATGTATGAATGTTTTTGTGGGGAGGGGGAGGTCTGCCACATCTCCTCACTCCCCTATACTAACAAACAAATCCTGCAATACTGGGGCAGAGGGAACAGTTGACACCATGGATAACTCTTCATATTGTGGCTAAAAGACACAAAACATAAAAGAACACTGTTTTGCAGCACAAAAGACATGGGGTGGATGGAACACTAGATACCCAGGATGCACTGTAGTATGCCAAAAAGGCACCTAGAAAGATTCAAACCCTGTAACCTTAGCACTCATACACAACTCTTGAACTACATTAGTCCTCTTCACTACCACTAGACATTATGGAGCACTTCTAGAATATTATCCTTGTTTTTGGAAATTAATATAAAAGTTAACACAGGAAGCAGCTTGTCAAGCAAGAGCTTTAGTCCTCAACACTAGCTCTAATGTCTGGCATTATTCAATGATTGGAATGGTCCACGAATTACAAGGAACAGAGCATTCTGTAAAAATCAGTGACAGTTGATAGAGACTGGATGTGTCCATGTTGGGGGGTGGTTGTGATTCAGTAAAAATCTTGAAGGAACTCTCGACAACACCAGTGAGAATGTTTAAACTATGACTTGGACTCATTTAAAAAGTTAGCTGTACAATGCAGTTTAGACCAATAAGGCATATACAAAACTTTAATATCTGGCATTACTGACTGACTGTAAGGACCCATAATTTACAAATGCAGGAACAAAAAATAAGAAGAGACATCGGGCAGGTTCTGTCAACTCATGGAGAGGTAAGAGGTATATTGGTGTGTATTTGTAAGTGTGTGTGTGTGTGTGTGTGTGTGTGTGTGTGTGTGTGTGTGTGTGTGTGTGTGTGTGTGTGTGTGTGTGTGTGTGTGCATCTGAATATATGCATGAGTGTGGAAGGCTGCATGAGGGGATGGTGCCTATACCAATATGATTCATTACCACAGGAAAGTGATGATCTGCAATCACTGTAGTCACTAGTGATTCAGAGACATGCAAATTAACTGATAATGAGGTCTTTCCTCATTGTAGCTGGCAGCTCTTACCATCATTGGTGGTGTTCTTTCTGAATTTTATATATATCTATGAATACTCAATTTAACCAGCTGTCTATTGCAATTGAGAAAAAAATACTGTTAAAAGAGTATACAGTGATGACATGTTCAATGCAGTCCAAGAAGTTGTTCTCATCCATATTATTATCATTGTAGGTGACTAATCTTTAGCTTTTTATTGTTTCCACCTGCTCAAATGTGATTTTCCTCTACTAACTACTCTTATACATCGTGAAACCACACTGTTTCTTTTTCATTCTATAACATCTGGAATGTAACAGCTTACAGAATCCACTTTCTTTTTGTGAAAAACCCCTCCCTTCAATACCCTACTTCTATAGTATCATCGTCTTTTATATCACTCTAGAAGCTTTATTTCTAGGAAAAACTCCCTCATCTGCTTGTTTGCACCTATTCCCATTTAAAGTTTTGTCCAACACCTTTTCTCTTCTTTTCTAAGTATATATATATATATATATATATATATATATATATATATATATATATATAATTTCTGTTTGATTAGTTTTGATGTAAACCTTCAAACTAACCTCTTTTGAAATGTCTTTTGTTTAAATATTCCACAGATGTAAGGGACAAGATCACTGTGCCAGTCATTGCAGTACCAGCTGAAATTCTTGCTGTTGCAGAGGATTCCACAAAGCACAAACATCAGGCAGTGCAGTTGATGTACTATCTAAATGGAATTCCAGCAGGAACAGGATTTTCTAAACAATATTTTCTGCAAGCTGTCATAGACTATGGTGCTAGTCATAATCTGCCTGTACATTTTCATGCATCAACACTGCAATGCCATGGTGATTCACAGTGCTGACCCACTTACACCTACACTTTTTCAGAGATGCTCGAATACTTAGCCCATTTGATTTACATCTGATGTAAATTAGCCATGTTATGGGTCTCTAACCATCTACTTTGTTATTTCCTTCACATCTTAATCTGGTAAAGTGACCTAGTCTTCCTGGCATTGCTTTCCCCCTTGTACTACTCTCTCATATGTGCTAACCCAAATCCTGAACCCTATCACATTGGATTACTAAACTCCCTTTCCCTATACCATTAAACAATGTATAAACAGAAACACATACGCGCGCGCACACACACACACACACACACACACACACACACACACACACACACACACACACACACACACAAACATGCACAGAATAGATTCTGATCCATAGTCCTTGCTGCAACTCTGCCCCACAACCGTGTTCACATAACACTGTGCTCCAAAGCTGAAACTTTCAATACATCTGAATGTTTTAACATTGCAATCAACTCCCACATGTTGAGGATGCACATAGTTCTCTTCAGTAAAAGCAACATTTGATGTTGAACTTTTCATTCAGTCTTGCACTTGACAACAAGTGCAGATAGATAGGTAGATAAACAGATTGATAGATAGATAGATAGATAGATAGATAGATAGATAGATAGATAGATAGATAGATAGATAGATAGATAGATAGATAGACATAAGTAGGAACCAGGGTTCGATTCTGTATATTTTATATATAGGCTAGTTACATGGTGTTCTTACCTGTTACAGACAATCTGCCCTTTCTGTAACCAATAGTCTGTGCAGGAAGAGAGGTATGCACACGTATACACACACACACACACACACACACACACACACACACACACACACACACACACACACACACACAAACACAAACACACACACACACACACACTAAAGTACAATTTCCCTTAAGAGCACACAGAGATCGCAGTCAGTCTGGAGCTGGTTTCTGCCTCTTTCTCCAGATCCCCAATAAGACTCCCCACTGGCACAGCTATAGGGTTAAGATCTCAGCTGAATGGTCAAGCCAAAACTTCCAACCAGTGCTTCATGCCCCTGCCCAAGTAGCTGCCACACACACAAACACTTTGAGATTTGATTTATATACAAACACACAGACACTCCTGGAGAAAGTTGGCACAGATTTACTAGCTATGTCCCCTTCTGAGCAGACTATACCATTATCACTGCTACCAAGCACTACTTATCAGCTACTCTAAGGCCCTTACAAAGGGTGCCCAACCCTACTGTGTAATGTTACTATTATCCAAATGGTAAGTGCGATCAAGAGCAAGGCTATTGGAGTGGCCTATACAGTGGCACCAAATACATATGCAAGTACTCTCAGAGCTTAAATATCTCTAAACAAACCAGCTGCAATTAAAAGGTTTAAATATATTTAATAATAAATAATAAAAGAATAAGACAATACTCAAACAACACAGTAACTACAGAGTTCAGAATCACAGGAACTATTTTAAAACAACATTGCAGGACAGTCTCAAATAAATACAGAAAACATATAAACTTACCTTTACTATATTCCTAACTATATCTAAAAGAAATTGCTGTACCCTAGACTTACTTACAGAGCAAAGCAAATGCAGATGAGAAGTGCTGGATGTTTCTAGGTCCAAGACAAGATACAAAATGCAAATTCTTTGTCTGAGAGAGCTCTTAAATTAATAATCAACAATATTGCTGGGTTAGCTCAGATGACATCAGTCTTTGTCACCTGACTACAGTTCCCAAGCTAAACAGATACTTAGAATTTAACATCTCTGTGTCAGATATACATATCTCTCAGAAGTGTTCAACTGCTAGGAAGTCATAAAGCAATAAAAACACTTTTACATTTGAAACCTAGTAATTATTTCTGTTTCAAGACAATAGGAAAACCTCTAACTCTAGAAATTGCGTCTGCATGCTGCACTGAAACTGAGATAACACAATCGTAAAACACTTTACTTTTCAACTTATTTTCTTGAAGTTTTGCAAGTTAACTCTGTGTGTTCCAGCTTCTACTATTAAAACATACATTTGCACAGGTATATAGTTTATATACATTTCTGTTCTTTTCCAGTAGGATACACTGTGATTACATTCCTGAAGCTCAGTATATAACATACAGTTCTCTTACATTTGTAAGATAAGCTTATGAATCGTATTAATATTCACAAATGACATATGATTATTTACAAAATTCCAGATGGCTGGGCTGGCAGTGTCACATTTCTATATAAATCATATTAATATTTTCAAGTGACATATAATTATTTACAAATTTCCAGATTGCTGGACTGGCAGTATTTCCTTGGTGTCACATGGGGTACTGTGCTGAATTCTTGGCCAGGTCTAGATAAGCTGCATAGACTAAATGGCCACTGTCCACTATCTTGGAAACCTTCTCAAAGATCTTTGCAATGTAACTAAACAGTTGTGATTATAATTGTATGAGATTTTTAATATTGTAGTTTACAAAGTCAGAAATTATACATTCAATAGCTCTACAAATTAGGCTAGTTAGGCTGATGGGCCCTGTAATTCCTCTTGTCTGTAGTAAGGCCTTTTTTGTGGAAGGGCACCAAACCTTAGGGATGTACCCAGCAGTTAGGCTTAAGTTAAACAGGTTCAGGAGGGGTTCTGCAAGGGTATGCCGGGTGCTATTAATTAGGCAACCAGCTATATTATTTGGGTACATGGAAGTGATGTTTTTAGTTTTACAGAATGTAGTCAGGATATGTTCCAAAGTGATCTTAGGAAGTTAGTGGGACTCAGGGATTTGTAAAATTTCATTTACTGTTTCTGAAGTAAAGTTTGCACAAAATCTGTCTGCAGGTATTATATTATATTATATTATATTATATTATATTATATTATATTATATTATATTATATTATACTATACTATATTATATTATATTATATTATATTATATTATATTATATTATATTATATTATATTATATTATATTAATAGGTGTTTCATGACAAATTTAGCCTCACAACTATCAAAACATTGACAACTCAGGTAGTATTCTTTTCTCAAGGAGGGCTAAACCATTTAAGACTGTAATAAATTTGAGGGCACACACCCAGTTATCCAGATGCTGTTTGAAGGATGATAATGTATCACATTGCTTATTCCAGTGATGGTAGAGGTGCTGCGTAATGAATCTCTATCTCTCTACCACATTCTATATATCTGCTGCTGAAGATTTAGGTCCTTGGTTCTGGTGCTTGCTAAGCTATTACACTTGTTGAGATATAGGAGATCAAGGACAGCAACAATGGGAGATTAATTGTACCTTGGGCCCTGACATGTTTTCAAACTATGGGCACCATGCACACATGTTTAGGACCATGCATAACTGCATGTGTTCTTTTGAATTCACCTTCCTAATTGCTTTACATTTTATTTCTTATTTAATACAGCAGCATTTGTTAGACAATGAGTTTTAAATTTGTAGTTTTGAAAATGTTTCTCCAATAATATAACAAAATGTATTAACCAATGACAAAACTACATGCTTCAGAATATTTCAATCATAAAAGGCTACTCAGACTGCTGTCATTATAATCTACCAATATCACTACTCTTCGATTATGTCCACTTCATTGACTGTGTGCACACAAGTCTAATTGTGATAAGAATACCCACAGTACATTATTCCAATTTACGTTACAAAAATAAGCACTAGTCCTGCAAAGACATATTAATGACTTTTTAACTTTATCATCTCATCAAGGTCAGTCATTTTATTCACAGACATCTCCCAAACCCAGTAATTTTAGCTAGATTGTTGATTACATCCTTGTCAGATGTCTGTGTCAAAAATTAATAACAATAATAATTACCAATGTCACATATTTCATAGTTGTTTACACCAACACACTGTAGCCATAGCAAAGTATTCCAACCTAATTCACAAACACATGCACTCTACTCCTGCATAGCCATGATTAAAGACAGTTTAAAAACAATGCTAAGAGCATAAAGTACTTTAATAAATAGATAGGCCACCAAACCCAAACCAGCAGTTATAGTCATTTTGTTGAATGTTACACCCCTTATTGTTGTTAAGAAATAATTTACACGTACTTTACTGGTAACTTTGGATGAGCTGCACTAAATGCATAATGATCATCACTAGCATCACATCATAAGACCCACCCACATGTAGAACAGTTTAAATATAAGAGTATTTGCAACAACATAAGAAATACTAGTCACTTGATAACATTTGTTAAGTCAATATGCACAGTTTCTCAAAAAGTAAATGTTATCTGAATAATTCCACGTTAAAGAGAACTATTACTAACGCAGATGTTACTGCTGGCAAACAATGTTGTATTTCACTGCATCATCTACAAATGTAGTGCCTGCTGCCCTAGAAGAATAAATGGCCTATGTTGCATTAAGAATGATGTGCTGATGATATAACATGGATGTGCTAATGATATTGCCATAACATTTCCGGAAATAGATCAGCCATACAATATGTAATGGATAGCAAAAGGCAACCATGTGTTCATAGTTGGTTACTAAGCCTGCAATCTAGGAGACTCATAATAAGCTTAGCCCAAATTCCCAATTGCCCCAAAGCACTCACTGGTTAATTTATTTATTTAACATTTGTTTACCAGGAAAGTCTGACAGGGACAGAGCCCAATTTCAGTGGAGGCCAGGATAGAAACAGTCCAGTTGCATGTCTTTGGAATGTGGGTGGAAACCAGAGCACCCAGAGGAAACCCATGTGAATGCAGGGAAAACATACAGACTCCTCACAGAAGGCACCCCAGCCAAGAATTGAACCAGAGAACCTCTTGCTGTGAGACAACAACACTAACCACTGCACCACTACACAACCCGTTAAATGAACTACTTAGGGTCACACAGTAGGTAAATGAAGGCAGAAAGATTCAAACCCTGTATCCTTGGCATAGGCAGCAGCTCATTAATCATTCAAAGTGTTGTTCCTCTGTGCTACTTGCCAGACAGAGTAAGAGCTTTTAACTAAATGGAGAAATCCTTTCAATCCACTTTTGTAGAGAAAACTGTATCAGAGTAATATAACTCAATAATTGATGCCAAAGATCAGACACTTCTGATAATCATACCAAATAATGCAGACTATATAATCTGACAAATATCTACCCTTCACATTTGCTTGTGGTTATAAAGAAGGTACTGCAAAAATATATTACTAAAATGCAACATGTTTAGACTACATTACACAATCCAGGTCTATTAATTAATTAGTTCATTCTTTAATGCAATGAATAAAGCAAAATGATTAAAGACAATATAGCTACTGCAACAGATTATGTTCAACAACCCACACGTCATACAAAAATCAGAGATATTATTGCATGCAATATACCGCTTTGTGGTTGGGGGAACTTACATGCTGACAGGGCATCTACATCTCATTTTTGATCACCCTATACTTCACTGTCATCAAGAATAGCTATCCCCTCTGACATCACTCACTACAGGTCTGACTGAATGGCTAATAATGTATTGGTGCAGCATCTGCTTACAGAGTCACCAGAGCCAGATTAATATTAAATGAGGCCCCATGCAGGACAATGAAGAAGGCTACCACCAGCCATACCGATATTCCATTACTTGGTTGTGTCCCCCAATTACCACAAAATACCTTTCAAACATATCGATATGCATACTATTTTATTCTTTACTTTTGCAATTATCACAGAGATGTGGATTTCATTTAAAATTTTTATTTCCATTTTTACAGCAAAAACATCGACAGCCATTTTTTAAACAAAATAAAACAAAACACCCTCACAATGAAAATAGACTTACCGAGAGAAACAATAAATGTCTCTTCCACAAAACTCACATTTAGTGAAAATGCATTAAATTACAAGAGAAATGCTGAGATTCCTAATAAAACAGCATATAATAAAACACTAATTAGTGGCTACATGAAGGTCCCAAGAATTCAAAAGACAAATATATAGCACATTCACTAACAGCCTGGGAAAGCTGACTGGACACAAGTGTCCCTTTACCTGAGTAGTCCAAAGAGTACTATCTGGTTAGGTAACATGGTCAGAGTCACACAGAAGACAAAAAAGGGTGAGGGAATCAAACGACAATAAAAGGCTATTTAATAGCTCATAGCCTTACTGACCTGCACAGTGCACAGTGCATTTCATACCTGCATGCCTACAAAAACAAGCTAAATAAAATGCATAGTTATAGTTTAAAATATTAACTTTAAACTCCTAACTGCATGCTGCCAGTTTATTCACAGCTAAATAATAATCACACTGTCAACATTCATCAAAGCAAGGACTATAGCTCATGTGATGATTCTCCAGTTTACAGCAATCAATTTCCTTCCTTTTCAATGGTTTGGTTCATAGGTAGTTACTAGATTTGTAGTCCAGAGGA